>NW_007378077.1:60842-158644 GCF_000475195.1 Diaphorina citri | reverse complement strand
CTTTTTCTGCTAAAGGACTAGGCCAAGGTTCACCAATTTTTTATTGATAAAATATTTTGTGAGGATCATCATTTTGGTTAATTTGTTTAATGTTAAGGCCCACCAGACACCTAATTAGCATTCCATGGCAGTGGTCAGTTCTTCTGCCATGGTGAAGGTCCTCTGATGTGACCTCGGTAATGGCATTCCTTTTATTTTAATTCGACTCATTTAGTTAGAGAACTGTATCATGTCAATTCTTACTTGTCATAAGTCATAATTATCTAGGTATGCGATACCTAAGTCATACAAAAAACCGAACACTGCACAAGAGCACATTGTCTGCAGTTGAGTTTTAGCTGACCTAAACCTCAAACTCTGGATAAAGGGTATTAACAATAATTACACCCAACGTCCTCATGAAATCAGATAACATGTAAGATTGTTTGCATCGATTGTACTTAAACTTCTGAATAAAAGAATATGTACATAAAAAAAAAAAACTTTAATAATATATGTTTACACGAATCAATCATACATATACAAAGTATAGATATTTTAATAAATAAGCTCAACTAAATAAATGTTGTGCCTTGGTATGGATTATGCTAGAAGTATCAAGTATTCAAAGTTCAATAGAATGATCTTGACAAATGTGAGGCGCCTACCCTACCATAACACTAGATGACCATTGGGTAGGTACTTGATCAGCAAAAAACGTTGAATATAAATTATTTGACGCTATTATTAGTCACTTAACCTGTTTCTCGACGGACGACCCAAGGAGGTCTTTTTTCTGACGAAATTCCCGAGTGCGGAGTCCAGTATGTAGGACTATTGCACCCCTATGGAGGTTAACGCATTTATAATTTTGGACTGTTTTGATCTTGGCTGGAAGATTTACAAGTCCCCAAATCTGTTTTTTGGGAGGTGATTTATTCACTTATGAGGCAAAGATCACTTGATGTTCTTGATATTTATGTAACACAATACAAGGGTGGAGGTAAAGAAGTAACTTTCGATTATTGCATAGGGGAAATACAATGCGGAGATACCTACAACATGCAACACATAATAAATAACGCTAGAGTTTTCCGAGACTTTTGTGAGAAAACAGAAACTATCAACACAGTTCGCCTCATGGTTCACATATTGAGTGCTAGTGTGATTAGATTTATTAATTTTCCATTAAAAAAACAAACAACTTTGCACGTCCAATAATATCTGACAAACAAACACAATTAAAACTCAAAGGGTTAACACCAGAGTAAGAATAACTACGGTTCTCTTGTATAGGATCAAAATAGCAGAAAGTTTCGTAACACTCTGACCTTGCAAGGTCTTTCGACCAAGCGAAAGAGGTGGAGGCCATAACAGTGACCATTGACCAACATAACAAACATTATTTTGCATGATGTTCTTGATATTTATGTAACACAATACAAGGGTGGAGGTAAAGAAGTAACTTTCGATTATTGCATAGGGGAAATACAATGCGGACATACCTACAACATGCAACACAACACATACTAACAACATTAAAAATCTTTCCAAATGCTTGCACCATTTACCAAAATTACCTAGGTTCAATGTCAGTGTGATTTCAACAGAGAGTAAAAGATTGAAAAAATCAAACCAAATGAAATTGTTTATTCTGTGGCTTCCCCTTTGAGTACCCGTCTTCTTCAAATAAAGGATTAACTCTGAAACAGAAATAAAGGAGAAACATTTAATTTAATATATTTTAAGCGTTCAGAACTTGTTAGAAGTTTTGACAATGTTAAACAAAAAGGTCCATGTCATGTAAAGTGAGTAAAACGTATTTCAGTTCCACTGCATAAGTTCAGCAGAGCGGTAAACACCTTGTCGTACTTAATTAGAAAAGTTTTCACAAAATTTTCACTTCCGTCAATCTGATATGCTCCTAATAAAAAATAGGTGGAAAATTCTCGGCACTTTTTCATCACAGAAAGTTTGACAAATTGTGTTTTCTCAGCACTTTCATTAAAGTCACCGATACTAATCTAAAATCTGTTACTTTCTTTAGATATTAGTTCTTAGTTTCCTACAGATTTGCAGAGTGCAGTAGGTATAAGGTAAATAGGACGTAGGTAGTTTCAAATTTATTCGAAACATTTGGTTTCCCTAATGCTAAAAGAGATTAAAATGCATCATCCCACATACACTACATGATTACATGCAGATAATAAAGCACTATTTATCAAGTACTACTTAATAAGTAGGTAGTGCTTTATTTACACTGCCTCAGAACCATTTAATGTTTAATGGAGCATGTCTTTATTGATATAATTTTGTTTACACACTGAGAATGTAGGGAAGGTAAGGTTTAGATTAGGGAAGATATATTAGAAAGTTAGAAACACGTGTATTGTGTTTGTCCTCTAGACACGAATATTGTTTATGAATATAAATTATTTGACGCTATTATTAGTCACTTAACCTGTTTCTCGACGGACGACCCAAGGAGGTCTTTTTTCTGACGAAATTCCCGAGTGCGGAGTCCAGTATGTAGGACTATTGCACCCCTATGGAGGTTAACGCATTTATAATTTTGGACTGTTTTGATCTTGGCTGGAAGATTTACAAGTCCCCAAATCTGTTTTTTGGGAGGTGATTTATTCACTTATGAGGCAAAGATCACTTGATGTTCTTGATATTTATGTAACACAATACAAGGGTGGAGGTAAAGAAGTAACTTTCGATTATTGCATAGGGGAAATACAATGCGGAGATACCTACAACATGCAACACATAATAAAAAACGCTCAAGTGATATCATCTTTATTTTTTTCCCTTTTTATAGGGATAGATAATAGTGGGATTCAGTCTGGAAAAGGCCTCCGTTTAAGGATATATGAGCCGCTTTAACGAGAAACAGAAGAATTTGAGCGGAAAACTTTTTACTAACAACAAATATTTATGCTGTGATGCAAGCCTACAAGTTATTATTGAAATTCCATTAGTGTAACTTATACTTGAACTTAGGTCGGGCATACACTTTCGACATGCCGGCTTAAGGTTGGGATAATAAGACTGTCTTGGAAAGCCAGTGGCTGACCTGACACTCACCCAAACTGATATCAGTCGACGGAATCTAATGGCCAGCTTTTGTCAGCCCCGAATCTAAGGCCCGCCGCACTTTGGAACTGTAGACTATTAGTAGCGCGAAGTCGTCTGCAAAGCCAAATCCAGATCTACCATTTTCAGAGGTTTGGTTTTGAAGGTACGGCGCGCCTAATGGTAAAAGGAGACATTAATAGTCCCTGATTACAGTGATTACTTTTCGACACTTTGCCCAATTAAACATCCTACTTAATTAGCCCGACTAATGGAGATATGGATCGTATAAATTATAAATATTTGGAATTTGGATTATGATTTTTTAGGTACCTAACAGGCTCTCAAGATATGTGAAGTGAGGGCGCCCACTTTTGCTGAGGTTAAACAAGTTCCCCAATATTGTTTTTGCGAGGCTGAATACAACCCCAGCCGAGACTAGGAATTTTAGAATTTTATCCTCATTGGTCATTGGACTTGATCATGAATTCGACGACATTAAGGATCCGGGTAAAAAAAAGTCCAAGATATTTTATGAACCTCGGTAAAGGTTCTCTTTGACTCAGGTTCTCTTTGAATTATTATTTATCTATTACACTAGTAGTGGACTTTTCCCTGACTTTTCCAGTCTCCATGAAATTCCCTGACTTTTCCCGGTTTTCCCGGTTTTCCAGTCTGGTAGACACCCTGGTCATTGGACTTAATCATGAATTCGACGACATTAAGGATCCGGGTAAAAAAAAGTCCAAGATATTTTATGAACCTCGGTAATGGTTCTCTTTGACTCAGGAATTATTATTTATCTACTACAAGTACTAGTAGTAGATATCTACTATTATTCAAACACATGTAAATAAAATGATGGTCAATTAAGATCAACCGAGCTGTCAAGTAACTCAATTAAGGCTAAAAAAAAACAGAGTGGGGTGGTAAGGACAGAGCTTTTTGCTCTCAGCTCTATGCGGTTTGAATTCGTCGCTTCCCTCTATGTTTTAATAATATAATTCTCTCCACTCTGTTTTTAGACTAAGATGGATATTAATATTTCTATGTAGGTAAGTACACTCGCATATTCGCATCAGGGCTAAAGCAGTCAGTAATACTTTGAATGAAAGTCACACAACACACAGTTTCTTTGCTTTTACCTTTGCTTCCCTTTCTTCATTTCCTTTTTTTGTTCTTCTCCACCTACACCTCCTTCACACCCATCCAATATTTACACTCCCTCTCATCCACTCCCCATTTTCTTCTCTCTTCTCTTCTTCTTGTCCTCATTTTATCTCCTCTTCCCAAAACATTTCCCTAACAATGATATTCTACGGAGCTCACTCCTTCGCATAATTCATCTCTCTTTTACGAGAGCAGAGACTCCCTGTGTTTTGACAAATTTAATTTGAACATCATATTTACATCGTAATATGTCTTATGCAATTATCCGGGATTTTGACACAAGCAGGGATTGAGATATTTACACCTTTTACATGTACCTCCTACAAAAAAAAAAAAGAAAAAAAAAAAAAAAAAAAAAAAAAAAAAAAAAAAAAAACAGAGTGGAGTGGCAAGGACAGAGCTTTTTGCTCTCAGCTCTATGCGGTTTGAATTTGTCGCTTCCCTCTGTGTTTTAATAATATAATTCTCTCCACTCTGTTTTTAGACTAAGATGGATATTAATATTTCTATGTAGGTATGTACACTCGCATATTCGCATCAGGGCTAAAGCAGTCAGTAATACTTTGAATGAAAGTCACACAACACACAGTTTCTTTGCTTTTACCTTTGCTTCCCTTTCTTCATTTCCTTTTTTTGTTCTTCTCCACCTACACCTCCTTCACACCCATCCAATATTTACACTCCCTCTCATCCACTCCCCATTTTCTTCTCTCTTCTCTTCTTCTTGTCCTCATTTTATCTCCTCTTCCCAAAACATTTCCCTAACAATGATATTCTACGGAGCTCACTCCTTCGCATAATTCATCTCTCTTTTACGAGAGCAGAGACTCCCTGTGTTTTGACAAATTTAATTTGAACATCATATTTACATCGTAATATGTCTTATGCAATTATCCGGGATTTTGACACAAGCAGGGATTGAGATATTTACACCTTTTACATGTACCTCCTACATTCGCGTACAAGGCGAATCACAGTCTGACTGTCTGACAGGTCGGTCTGTAAGGTCGCCGTGCGCCGGAACGTTTGTGGCGTTTAAAAGCTTCCGACTTCTGTCTTCAGACCGTCTGAGAGAGCTGTAGTCGGAAGTTTTTCTGCCACACAGACCAGTCGGAGCGTGAGTGGCCCAGGCCAAGTTAACTTGTAGAGTAAATAGACAGGCGTAATCTCGAGTTTATTGGTCTAAAGTTAACCTGATCTACATTAAAGTTCAGAGCTTTGTAGACCAGAGTACCTTGACCTATGGAAGTACAGCAAAATCCTTTCAGTACATGTCAAGGAACTCGGCCATTGACAGTCTGTATGGAAAAGAAGAGGGCCTTGTTGGGATTCAAAATGAGATTGTAGGCCCTAGCCAACGTGTCATTGTAGGTCCCAGCCAACGAGATTGTAGGCCCCAGCCGACGAGATTGTAGGCCCCAGCCGACGAGATTGTAGGCCCCAGCCGACGAGATTGTAGGCCCCAACCAACAAGATTGTAGGCCCCAGTAAACGTGTCATTGTAGGCCCCAGCCAAGGAGATTGTAGTCCACAACTAAGGAGATTGAAGGCCGAGGGAGAGAGGGAGAGAGAGAGGGAGAGAGAGAGAGAGGGAGAGAGAGAGGGAGAGAGAGAGGGAGAGAGAGAGGGAGAGAGAGAGGAAGAGAGAGAGGGAGAGAGAGAGATATCAATAAAAGTTCATAAGAAACCACGCGTATCCTTTTTCAACCTTCTACATGCTTTCGGATACAACTGTCGCTTATCCGCTCTAGTCAATTCCGGCTCTACCTGAAACTCTCTAATTTAAACGCCTCTCTCTCTACAAAGTCAACTTGTAGAGTAAATAGGCAGGCGTAATCTCGAGTTTATTGGTCTAAAATTAACCTGATCTACATTAAAGTTCAGAGCTTTGTAGAGCAGAGTGCCTTGACCTATGGAAGTACAGCAAAATCCTTTCAGTACATGTCAAGGAACTCGGCCATTGACAGCCTGTATGGAAAAGAAGAGGGCCTTGTTGGGATTAAAAATGAGATTGTAGACCCTAGCCAACGTGTCATTGTAGGTCCCAGCCAACGAGATTGTAGGCCCCAACCAACAAGATTGTAGGCCCCAGTAAACGTGTCATTGTAGGCTCCAGCCAATGAGATTGTAGGTCCCATCCTACGACATTGTAGGTCCCAGCCAACATACCCATCCTGGAGGTTGTTCCTCATCAAGGGAACGTCACTGCTGATGGCTATCGGACACGATTTGGAAGGCTAATTCGACCCCCTAAAGGGTTCTAGGGGGGGAGTACTGTGGTGGTCCTACGATTGGATGGTTTTTCAAACCAGTATTTTTCTTAAAAATAAACTTTCAGTCTTTGCAAAAATAATATCACGAACATCACGATGTTTTCCTCTACACAAAATTCCACAAGCATTTCATATCGCAGTGCTTGAATAACCGGTGGCCCTACTACCAACACCAACGCCCCTTACTTTCTTAGTTCTATCCGGCAATATCCCTCAAATATGGTATCCTTTGTCATCTTGACAGCCTGCTGTTGAGCAGGAAGGCGGCTGTTTCAGCATTCCTCTCTCATTTCCATCTACAAGCTCTATGCTCTCCGGTCCACTCCGTTTTTAGCCTTATCAGATGGTCGAAGAGCACAAAATTAATTTAGTTCTATCCGGCAATATCCCTCAAATATGGTATCCTTTGTCATCTTGACAGCCTGCTGTTGAGCAGGAAGGCGGCTGTTTCAGCAATTCTCTCTCATTTCCATCTACAAGCTCTATGCTCTCCGCTCCACTCCGATTTTAGCCTTATCAGATGGTCGAAGAGCACAAAATTAACTGAAAACACCGCACCGTGGCAAAACTCACCTGCTGACCGAGTAGATCACATCAGCTTCCGCCTCTTTCTGAGTGACTGTGATGGTAGCTAAAGGGTCATCTGTGACTAAGTCTGACTGGGACTTCGGGCGGGCGTTTGAGAGCCACTTTAGCATAGCTAGAGTTCTTCATTTGCCCCATCCGTTGGGCCTGGAATCAAGCAAAAGGTTATAATTAGTCGTCAGTCCCAAGAACCTACATACTACAATACCAAATAGTGTACTTAGTGTGATCGAAGACGTTACTCGATGCGATGCTGGTCTTTGGTCCGCTGTTCCTCCACAATGTACCCTCAAAACTCATATGAATGAGAATTCCTGGTCTCGACTTAAGTATTACAAGTAGTTACTACAATACCAAATAGTGTACTTAGTGTGATCGAAGACGTTACTCGATGCGATGCTGGTCTTTGGTCCGCTGTTCCTCCACAATGTGCCCTCAAAACTCATATGAATGAGAATTCCTGGTCTTGACTTAAGTATTACAAGTAGTAAGAAAGAACCTAGAACGGACCTACACAAATTACGCGTACAAATACCTAAAGGTATACATTAAATCTGTTCATATCAACGTGCGCCATATTACATGGGTACGAACAACCATTAACTTTCGCATGTTATTATTTTTGGATTCAAACATACTACACTGTACGCATTACATTTGGCCACTCGATAAATCATATCTAGCACAGTAGGGAAGGAACACGAAGTACTTTATAAGTGATGCCCGATTATACAATCAAGTTCAAGCAGAACAATCGTATCAAAAGCTTTATGAGAATCAAAGAACGATCTTGGGAGAAGTTTCAGAGAACAATTTCATTTAATTTAATAATAAATAATAAGCACGTTTGTTATTTGTTTGCGCTCGCCTTGTACGCGGGAGACCCGGGTTCGATTCCCGGCGGGGTCAAGAAATTTTGTATCATGCAAATGATTGATTCCTGACTGGCTGTTGCGGGGCCCTCTCAGCCTCGTGAGGAAAATGAGTAGCTATGACATATAGATGCGCATAGCGACCGGTGCCAGCATGGTAGGTAAACATTGGATTATTGAGATATTGGGAAAATCCTACAATGCTGCAGTGAGCACCAAAGGTGTGACATAATAACACAAAAAACTGCATTTACACATTTACATTATATATTGAACAGTAGCAATTACTGCAATTAGTAGGCATCAGGTATCAAAGCTTTGAATGCTCTGGGTCACATCATTAAATCTATGAGGGGCTTGGTTACATCTGCATTACAGTGTAATTACAAGTGATACCTACCTAATTAGGTATGTAGGTGCATCTAGTAATACAGAGACAGAGGCACTGTGGGTACTTCTAATCATTCGATCCATGACCATGTAAAAATACGTGCAGACAACGAATTTCCAGTTGTCTCAGCTATGGACCCTTATACAGTGCCTATGTCGATCTGCTGGTGGTCTTCAGGTGTGTCCACACATAGTCGACCGGCCATCAATCGGCGTCGAACCGTCCACTCTGCCTCGACAACATAGATTCACCTCGTCCATCGAAGTCGACTATGTTTGGACACCTTTAGGATCCAGGTTCAACCCCCATAAGTGGCACTTTTGGGAGAGAAATGTCTTTCCTGGCTTCCATGGAGAAAATACCATTGACTCTGAGAGTTTGAGCATGTTCAAAAGCTATTAGGAAGCACCGTCTCTTGAGAACCGACACACCTAAACCAAATCTGGATTACTCTCGATCAAATTAACAGCATATTATTGTGTACAAGTGCATTCGTCTGGCATTAACATGCATAGCACTGTATAATTTACTAGTGATATGTCTACCCGACACCGACATGACACCAACAATCATTGCTACATGCTACACATAGCGTACAATGAATCAAGTATTCAGAGTGTAAAACACCAAAAGAACTTTAATATAGCCGGTACAGAGCGGTAAACACCTTGTCGTACTTAATTAGAAAAGTTTTCACAAAATTTTCACTTCCGTCAATCTGATATGCTCCTAATAAAAAATAAGTGGAAAATTCTCGGCACTTTTTCATCACAGAAAGTTTGACAAATTGTGTTTTCTCAGCACTTTCATCAAAGTCACCGATACTAATCTAAAATCTGTTACTTTCTTTAGATATTAGTTCCTAGCTTCCTACAGATTTGCAGAGTGCAGTACGATAGGTATAAGGTAAATAGGACGTAGGTAGTTTCAAATTTATTCGAAACATTTGGTTTCCCTAATGCTAAAAAGAGATTAAAATGCATCATCCCACATACAATACATGATTACATGCAGATAATAAAGCACTATTTATCAAGTACTACTTAATAAGTAGGTAGTGCTTTATTTACACTGTCTCAGAACCATTTAATGGAGCATGTCTTTATTGATATAATTTTGTTTACAAACTGAGAATGTAGGAAAGGTAAGATTTAGATTAGGGAAAATATATTAGAAAGTTAGAAACACGTGTATTGTGTTTGTCCTCTAGACACTAATATTGTTTGAATAAAGTTACTCTAGAACAGGAAAACGCTCAAGTGATATCATCTTTATTTTTTTCCCTTTTTATAGGGATAGATAATAGTGGGATTCAGTCTGGAAAAGGCCTCCGTTTATGGATATATGAGCCGCTTTAACGAGAAACAGAAGAATTTGAGCGGAAAACTTTTTACTAACAAGAAATATTTATGCTGTGATGCAAGCCTACAAGTTATTATTAAAATTCCATTAGTGTAACTTATACTTGAACTTAGGTCGGGCATACACTTTCGACATGCCGACTTAAGGTTGGGATAATAACACTGTCTTGGAAAGCCAGTGGCTGACCTGACACTCACTCAAACCGATATCAATCGACGGAATCTAATGGCCAGCTTTTAGTCAGCCCCGAATCTGAGGCCCGCCGCACTTTGGAACTGTAGACGCGCGACTATTAGTAGCACGTAGTCGTCTGCAAAGCCAAATCTAGATCTACCATTTTCAGAGGTTTGCATGGTTTTGCAGGTACGGCGGACCTAATGGTAAAAGGAGACATTAATAGTCCCTGATTACTTTTCGACACTTTGCCCAATTAAACATTTAACTTAATTAGCCCGACTAATGGAAATACGGATCGTATAAATATTTGGAATTTGGATTATGATTTTTTAGGTAACAGCCTCTCAAGATATGTGAAGTAGTGGTTACTGCGCTCGCCTTGTACGCGGGAGACCCGGGTTCGATTCCCGGCGGGGTCAAGAAATTTTGTATCATGCAAATGATTGATTCCTGACTGGCTGTTGCGGGGCCCTCTCAGCCTCGTGAGGAAAATGAGTAGCTATGACATATAGATGCGCATAGCGACCGGTGCCAGCATGGTAGGTAAACATTGGATTATTGAGATATTGGGAAAATCCTACAATGCTGCAGTGAGCACCAAAGGTGTGACATAATAACACAAAAAACTGCATTTACACATTTACATTATATATTGAACAGTAGCAATTACTGCAATTAGTAGGCATCAGGTATCAAAGCTTTGAATGCTCTGGGTCACATCATTAAATCTATGAGGGGCTTGGTTACATCTGCATTACAGTGTAATTACAAGTGATACCTACCTAATTAGGTATGTAGGTGCATCTAGTAATACAGAGACAGAGGCACTGTGGGTACTTCTAATCATTCGATCCATGACCATGTAAAAATACGTGCAGACAACGAATTTCCAGTTGTCTCAGCTATGGACCCTTATACAGTGCCTATGTCGATCTGCATGAGGGGCTTGGTTACATCTGCATTACAGTGTAATTACAAGTGATACCTACCTAATTAGGTATGTAGGTGCATCTAGTAATACAGAGGCACCGTGGGTACTTCTAATCATTCGATCCATGACCATGTAAAAATACATGCAGACAACGAATTTTCAGTTGTCTCAGCTATAGACCCTTATACAGTGCCTATGTCGATCTGTTGGTGGTCTTCAGGTGTGTCCACACATAGTCGACCGGCCATCAATCGGCGTCGAACCGTCCACTCTGCCTCGACAACATAGATTCATCTCGTCCATCGAAGTCGACTATGTTTGGACACCTTTAGGATCCAGGTTCAACCCCCATAAGTGGCACTTTTGGGAGAGAAATGTCTTTCCTGGCTTCCATGGAGAAAATACCATTGACTCTGAGAGTTTGAGCATGTTCGAAAGCTATTAGGGAGCACCGTCTCTTGAGAACCTACACAACTAAACCAAATCTGGATTACTCTCGATCAAATTAACAGCATGTTATTGTGTACAAGTGCATTCGTCTGACATTAACATGCATAGCGCTGTATAATAAATTTACTAGTGATATGTGTACAGATACCGACATGACACCAACAATCATTGCTACATGCTACACATAGCGTACAATGAATCAAGTATTCAGAGTGTAAAGCACCAAAAGAACTATAATATAGCCGGTAATAATATACACAATGCATTTATTTGCATTGTTGCATGTTGGGGGATCGGAGAGGTGGTTTATTTGAGAAATAATGGGCATAGATTTTACTATAGATATAGGTTGGTAAGTATTACATAATTATGTGGAATTAAAATTTTGGTTGAGTAGCACATCAAGATCAAATTGATCTACTCAGGGCTGTTGGGGGAGACCAGAATTCAAATTTGCTAATACAAGTACTTCGCCTGTATTTTAGGAAAAATGTACCGAATAGAAGAAGTTTAAAACATTGGACAGACGACAGAAATACAATTAAAATTAAACGTTTCTTCCTTTGACCAGACGGTGATGTAGACACTTCTGCAAAGTTGCTGCAAGTTTCAGTTTGCTCTCAGGCAGAAGATGAATAACGAATAGTTGATCTACCAATTTGCAAGAACCTCGTTTGGAATACCCTTTTTTTTTTTTTTTTTTTTTTTTTTTTTTTTTATCGAAGGCACAATCGAGAGCTCTGTGCTGACTTTCATAATGAAGTTATTAAAGTGTGTCCAAATATAGTAGACCAGCCGTCGCGTCAATCGAGACAGTATGGACGGTTCAGTCGACATCGATCGATGGCCGTCAACTGTGTGTGGATTCACCTTTCGGTTCGATAAAACTCTCAATTGAAATACAAAGCGGACAAGGCTGTGCCAAAAGGGGCAAACAATTAGGTGCTTATCTTACATACCCTTGGTTAAAATTCGTTATGTACTCTCAAGTATTGAGTTGTGAACTAGATCTGTACGAACCTACTCATTGATCCAAAGTAACGTCCAAAGCACACAATCCTCTTTTTTTCTAGTTCCCAACAATATAACTCCGCCTCTATGTGATATATCGAATAATATTACCCTACCTTCTATCTGTACTTCTGAACAATCTAACCATAGCGCTAACGCTAAGTTATTATAAATTCCAGATCGCCAACAACAAAAGAGATCTGAAGCCAATATTATGACAAGTTATGATTTCGTAGAGATGAATTAAATTTATTGTATGCAACTTCGCTTGAAATGCGAGAAGGATTATGAAACCGTTTTGACATTAATGTCAGCAAGAGAGCGTGTGCTGAAATAGATATGCAATGACAATAGTTCAGACATAATACAATCAAACGCGAGTTAAACGTCAAAGCTTGAAATTCGATACGAAACAAATGTCTCAAGCTAAATGCTATCGATTGTGAGGTACATGGATGAGGAAATAGCTTTATGGCAGTACTATGAGCACTTGAAGATTGCGATTTGTGATGGCAAACATTATAATGCCAACTGGGGCATTTGTATTTTCCATAAATTCTTTCTTGTAGGTAATTTTTCGAAAATTTTCCGCGTCTATATTCATAAATCTCTACCTCTACGAACAGAATAAATTACTAATAACACAAATGCAAAGCAAAGAAACCAGATAGGTACCAATTCCAACATAGGTAGGTACTTTAACTTTTACAAGTTTTTAATTCACAGTAAAGTGCTTATTAAAATGTAGATCATTGCACATAACCCGCGTCGGTCAATTTAATTGCTTTAATTAATGCTAAGATATTTTGCTTAATTAATTCAAACAGATCTCAAATTGCAAACTACCTAAAATGTTCAAAGTCAAACATTGTGCATGTGCAAAATTGTGTAGGCTTATATCAATGTGACCAGAACTTGAGAGAGAAGCAGAGCAATGTCTTTTATTTCAGATGGAAGTCTCGCTCGTTAGTGTTCATATTGGAGATTAGAATTAAAGGATCACAGCTACAAGGATCAAGGGCTTCTAACATTATTTAATACCAAATGTCCATATCTCACACCCTTGTATTACAATGTTAGCCAGTAGTTTACAGCTAAGTAAATAACCAAGGTGAAATCTGTCGGCTACTGCGGGATCATGGTCCATGGAGGGAACTCAACCTTTCAGAAAACAGCGCTTGTTCAAGACCTCAGAGATTCACCAAATGACACCAACTAGAAATGCAACTTCGCTTGCTGAAATGCGAGAAGGATTATGAAACCGTTTTGACATTAATGTCAGCAAGAGAGCGTGTGCTGAAATAGATATATGCAATGACAATAGTTCAGACATAATACAATCAAACGCGAGTTAAACGTCAAAGCTTGAAATTCGATACGAATCAAATGTCTCAAGCTAAATGCTATCGATTGTGAGG
Source organism: Diaphorina citri (assembly GCF_000475195.1). NCBI lineage: Eukaryota > Metazoa > Arthropoda > Insecta > Hemiptera > Psyllidae > Diaphorina > Diaphorina citri. The sequence continues at coordinate 144,947 of NW_007378077.1, read as the reverse complement.
TACATGGATGAGGAAATAGCTTTATGGCAGTACTATGAGCGCTTGAAGATTGCGATTTGTGATGGCAAACATTATAATGCCAACTGGGGCATTTGTATTTTCCATAAATTCTTTCTTGTAGGTAATTTTTCGAAAATTTTCCGCGTCTATATCCATAAGTCTCTACCTCTACGAACAGAATAAATTACTAATAACACAAATACAAAGCAAAGAGAGAAACCAGATAGGTAGGTACCAATTCCAACCTAGGTAGGTACTTTAATTTTTTCAAGTTTCTAATACACAGTAAAGTGCTTATTTGCTTATTAAATGTAGATCATTGCACATAACCCGTCGGTCAATTTAATTGCTTTAATTAATGCCAAGATATTTTGCTTAATTAATTCAAACAGATCTTAAATTGCAAACTACCTAAAAGGTTCTAAACACAACAGACCATTAGCTAAGTATTTCGATATAGGTAAATGTTAACCAAAGTCAAACATTGTGCATGTGCGAAATTGTGTAGGCTTATATCAATGTGACCAGAACGTGACTTCTGTACAAGTGACAGAAGAAGTATCAGTAATCTTTACATTTCTAGATAGCATCACAGTGGTTCTTAACCTATGGTCCGCCGCGGGCACGAGTGGTCCGCAAGACTTCTTAGGGAAGGTACAACAATAGGTACAAAACCTGGTCCGTGGGCCACGAATGGTAAGCAATACTTCTTAGGGAATGTACAAAACTTGCGCGAGGAAACACTGGCGTATACCCACTGTCAGTCCTCTATGATTCCCCCAAGAAGTAGATACGGCACAGCACGGAAGACCCTGGGAATCGAAACCAGGTCTACCGAGTGCAATGATCACTTTGCTATGGGAGCTGACTGCATAGGTAGAGAATCATAGGTGCATACCTACTTACTTGAACTCATTTCAATTCAAAATCCACGAGGAAAAATAAAACAAGAGGCGATGTGGAAATTATGAAACTAGTTCACAGTTATGAAATATTTCATGACCCTCGATTTTCAAATTACTAAATCATATACTGATCGTGTACATATTGGCGATATGTTAGATAACATGACTTACCTATACTCGTATGTTTGTTCCAGCACATGTGTGATTTACCGCGTTGCAATTTCCAAGTTCTATGCAAACACATAATGAGCTCCAAGTTTCCTGATAACGTCACTTATAGGAATCTGCCTGAAGAGGACTTCCCTGGCACCCATACCAGGCTGGTATGGCACTCATACCAACTTGGCTGGCATGACAACCTATCAGCCAAGGTCTTGGTTGAGAAGTCAATCGGAACAGACTAGTGCAGTGTTTCTTAATTGGTGTTCCGCGGAACCTAGGGGTTCCGCGAGCTGACGGCAAGGGTTCCGCGAGATAGGTATTTTGGAAAAATTATACACTAGACTAGATAAAATGCAGTTTCAAAACGACCATCTTAGACTAGGTATTTCATCTTATACAGCTTTTTTTAGAGGTTTGATAGAGGGAACTCACAGCTTTTTTTAGAGGTTTGATAGAGGGAACTGTAACAAAGAAAACTTGTTGTATTTTTATAATAAGGGGGGTGGGAGTGGGGAGTGCAATCTTGAAAGTTCAGGGTTCCGCAAAGATGTTCACCTTTTGAAAAGGGTTCCGCGGGCCAAACTAATTAAGAAACACTGGACTAGTGGATGACTTCTGTCATGCACCAGGAATTTCAAGTGTTAATGATAAAACTACGAAAGATCTAAATCTCCAAATAGGTAAAATGTTGATTGGGAACAATGATGAGATAATACCCTAACACAAATTGCCTTGAAAACCAATTCAAAGGAGCACTCCTTGTTGACGAATTGCCTGAAATTCCTTAATCAAGGAGTGTTCTTTAAAAAGAAAGGTATACTGACATAAATTCACTATTTTTTATGTGTACCTATGAATATTTTACTTAGCTTAGCTAACGCCTAGCGCCTGAGGCACAACTTAATAATTTCTATATTAGGAAATTCAACTATCATACAGCGACGACCTCTTATCATACAGTTTTCACAGAATTTTCCTCAACTTTCATGTGGTAAAAGTGGGTGTAACTTATCTTCTTATGTAATATTGATATTCGGATCAGAAAACAGAGGTACGGTCAATCATTTTCACTTTTATAGCCCACAATTACTGAACTAATTAAAACTTAAATGCTAATGAAAACTGAAAAGTTCTTGATCTAGATTCTAAAGTAGACACACCCTCTAGAATGGTCCTTAACTTATACCGTTATAAGTTATAACTAACTCTTGTGGGTTTTAACTAGGGAAAAGTTGTCTCTCTTCAAATAAAGAGTGAAATACCATTTACTGTTCAAATATGTAGGAATTATTGTAGTATAACTATCATATAGGAACTAGACACAGGAGGAAGAAATGCAATTAACAGAACCAAATATTACATAACTTCGGTCAAGAACATGTGGACACAACAAAAAACTTTTTGCCAATCCTAAATCGCCCTTCAACCCAATAATACTTTTTACTGTTCACTGGCGAAAGGCGCTAACACTGGCGAACAGGTATCTTATTGGCGACATATGACCTGAAGAAATCTGGTTAAAAAACTAATGACAACCATGCGAGACATGAAATGTTGACAATATTATGCTCATTGCCAAAGTTTTGCATTCTCGGTCGTCAAGTTCAGAGCAATAAAATCGTAAGTTTCTCCCTCCCTCTCTCTCCCTCCCTCCTCCCCTCTCTCTCTCTCCCTCCAAACTTCCAATGTGACGATTTGTAGCAAGTACTGCTATCAGCAATGCTAGATACTAGCATTCATCAGGGTGTAAAATGATCGAGGTTGAAGTCTGAATACAGTTCGACACACCTCATGAGAAAAGTGTTCATCAGAATTCACAAAACCTTATCATTCATATCACAAGGTTTGGGAACTAACGGCAATGTAATACCGGCCGGTATTCACGCTCAGATCCAGGTCTGTCAGACGGTCTGAGGGTAAGTGGCCGGCATTATAATCTAATAATTGATATAAGGGGCTAAACCACTTCTGTGGCCGAGTTCCACCCTGGTCGAATCACGACCAGGGCGGAAATTTTCGAACCAAACTTGGTATTGGAGAATTTTCCAAAAACTTCCATGAATAATGGAGATATCAACATACTATCGGGTATTAGGCGCGGCTCAGGGTTACGAAAAAATGTCTATTTAAAGCTACGAAAAAAGTTTTTCATTGTAAATTAATGTTTTATGTAATTCTTTGTTCAACTAATAAATGGTTGTTTGAAAAAACTTGATCCGTGGAATCCAATCCAAAAACCCAGGATGGTTACTAGTTGCTATGCCGCTAATAAATCATAGCGAATTAACAACTTTATGAACTCCTAACAAACACTTTATTGTACCTCCGTGTGTGTGTGTTGGTTTTAAAAACTGGTTCTCCATTACCTTAGGCCTCATGATTCACCAACACACCAAGTTTTAAGTTGCTGAAGAACGCATTCATATTAAAAGATGAGCCAAATTGCAACACTAGCAATTAACACTCCATAGGGACCCATATTGAGTAAGAAGCAGTAGCTAATGTATGCACGTTATGCCAATAAGGTTACCACTTTGCAGAAGTACTTTAAACCGTTCAAGTCAACAGAGTGATCAATAATGGATAGGACAAACACTAACACTACTACAGAAATTTTGAATATGGGCCACAGGTTACCAAACCAAAGATGACTAGTGGACCTGGTGGTTAGAATTAGAGCTACACGGCCGTTTGATAAGTTCGTGGACTCGGATACTTCTTCTTGGTATGAAGTCCAAATTTATGTGCCACTGCAAAGTATGTCTTATTTGAGTGGTCCGGTGCCAGACTTGCCTAACCCACAAATTTGAAAATTTCTAGCTACCTCCATTAGGAAGGAGTACTAAAAAAGATCTGTTCCCAGCATCGACAACTATGTTTCCAAATAAAATTCATGGTGTAGGTTGATAAAGTTGATATACCATAAATATTATCTATAAATTTGTTTCATTCAATCAAAAGTCGAACTTTATGAAGTTTCTGTTGGTCAAAGCTCGTCAAAATCCCAGTCTGGGAAATTATACTAACCTATGTATGCTCATTTTTTCATCAATTTGACAAGAGGACAAAAATATACTCCTCAACACTTTGGATGGATACAATCTGAGTATCTGTATACCTACTTCAAAGCACTTTAAACTCAAGATGGTGTAGGTTGATAAAGTTGATATACCATAAATATTATCTATAAATTTGTTTCATTCAATCAAAAGTCGAACTTTATGAAGTTTCTGTCGGTCAAAACTCGTCAAAATCCCAGTCTGGGAAATTATACTAACCTATGCTCATTTTTTCATCAATTTACAAGAGGACAAAAATATACTCCTTAACACTTTGGATGGATACAATCTGAGTATCTGTATACCTACCTACTTCAAAGTACTTTAAACTCAATACTACCAAGCCAAGTAGCCTGGCAAACGTCCTTATCTCGCCTGGTAATAAACAGTGATAATGAAGTTGCTGAAGAACGCATTCATATTAAAAGATGAGCCAAATTGCAACACTAGCAATTAACACTCCATAGGGACCCATATTGAGTAAGTAGCAGTAGCTAATGTATGCACGTTATGCCAATAAGGTTACCACTTTGCAGAAGTACTTTTAACCGTTCAAGTCAACAGAGTGATCAATAATGGATAGGACAAACACTAACACTACTACAGAAATTTTGAATATGGGCCACAGGTTACCAAACCAAAGATGACTAGTGGACCTGGTGGTTAGAATTAGAGCTACACGGCCGTTTGATAAGTTCGTGGACTCGAATACTTCTTCTTGGTATGAAGTCCAAATTTATTTGCCACTGCAAAGTATGTCTTATTTTAGGAGGGCACACCAATTTTCATTACGTTCCTATTATTAGCCTTTGATTCACAGCTATCGATTGATGACGAGTTTGATAGGCTTTTTATAATGGATAATTCCGAGGTGCGGGCAAATGATTAATTTTCATTTTTTTAAGAACAAATCGGGAATCAAAATAAAAACCAAATTAGATTCAAATTTCGATACCGGATGTAGTGAGGGGTTTTTTCCACTCCTGGTTTGCCCTCTATCAAACTCGTCATCAATCGATAGCTGTGAATCAAAGGCTAATAATAGGAATGTAATGAAACTTGTCGTACCTTCCTAAAACAAGACATACTTTGCAGTGCCTCAAATGTCGAAGATGTTTTTCTTTCAGGAACATTGAAGGGAGTGTCCTTGGCAGAATAGACATGTTTCAGCCAATGCCAATTTTAACTACCTGTCACTACTACATCTGAGGGATTCATAAAACTTGTCCTCATATTTTTTTTTTACACACGCTGATTGCCATTTTTCAAACATATAAAATTTATATTTATTACCTAGATATTGATTGTAATATGACTAACATGGAATGCGTGGACAAAGAAGGAAAATCACGTGTTGTAAAGAGAACAGAAAGTTTAGATTAGGTACATATTCTTTTCCTGCACAATGATTCATAGTGCAAAAATTGTTCAGTGCCAAAATTGCCATCTTTAAATAAAGCTTTGGTATGCAAAAATACAATATCCCAACATGCATATATTAATATGTAAAATAAAATAAAAATTTAAACTGTGTTACTTGTTCCTTGTTACAAGAGCTCATTAAAATAATGTGCCAGGCTAAGGGGGGATTATTTGCCCGACTACACAAAGGATGCATCATAGGAAACCAAAGCATGGAAATTGTTTCAACATTACGTAACTTGGAGAAAAATTAATCTACATGAAGGGGGTTAATAATTATGTTCGTACCAGAGAGCACCGCAGGCTAAAATACATTAACTTTATTAAAAAATGGTAAGGTAATAAAGTTATGATATGGAACGTGAGGTAGTAGATACTAAGGTGTACTATTCCAAGGCCACTGGGGTTGCCAAATTCGGTAAGATCATAGGTGAGTTTCAGATAATAATAGCATGGTCCAGGAAGACATTAGAAGCATTCCTGTCAATTATTATGCAGATCTCTTAGCAAATGTATTTATTCATTGTCATGGCTTTTACGTGTATGAAAGCACAATGGTTGCCAAATTCGGTAAGATCATAGGTGAGTTTCAGATAATAATAGCATGGTCCAGGAAGACATTAGAAGCATTCCTGTCAATTATTTTTCATTGTCAAGGCTTTTACGTGTATAAAAGCACAAGAATTTCAGACACATTTAGGACCTTAAGTGTAGAGAATGGAATCTGGCATTCCTTAAACACAGTAGAATCTACAGTGTAGATATATGTATGTAGAATTGTACATAGAGCTTCACAAAGTTACCGATGGCGATGAAGCCCGTCATAACGTCACTCATGTTCAGTTTTGCATGAGAATGAGAGGTACAATAGTGGCCGGACGGTCTAAGTCGAGAACAACATCAAGAAGAAGAGAATGATTAAGCTAAAGAGACGAATAAGGAAGACAGAAAAGGCACTACTAATCCTGCCTCAGAAAATGTCGACCTAATTGTCCTGTGAAACACGGAGGCTAGGAACGGCTGTTTTTGTAATGAAAATAAATAAATACCTATATAAAAATTTATACTTTCAAGAGCCCTGTAGTACATATAAATGGAAGTCAACAAGTGCCATTTACTTTTTTATTAAATTTGCCCTTTTTGAAATATTGCGAACTTTTTTTATAATTAGATATTATGTTAATACATTAGACATGTTTGTAAGCACTTTGAAGTTACAAGTGGGTTTAGTTAGTGGGTTTTGAAGTTACAGTTTACGAATATCTGGAGTAGACAGCGGTTCTTCTCTTTCGACCATTTGGTTACCTGTAGCTAGAGATTCATCAACATTTTCCATGATGTTACTGATTCGAAGATATAAACTGAAGAGTCTGAGGACGAGATGGTTAAATATTCATCGGAGGAGGAGATGGTTAAATATTCATTTAAAAAAAAAAAAAAAAAAAAATCACAATGAAACTTGGCGCTCCACCAATATTGGTGGATGTGACAAATTTACAATTGATTCGAGAAACGCTTTGATACCCAAATCGAACATTTACATGATCATGAAAAAATTGAGCACCAAATTCCCGGGTTAGGCGGAATTTGAAAGTTATTTTTGAACAAAAAATTGGTACTTCTCTTTTTCAAATATCATAAAAAAGCTAGGGAATCTCAATGTCAATAACTCGATTTAACATTATGTAAATACATGCAGATTAAATTCATTGATTCAGTGGAAAAAAAGAAGTATGTAAAAATTCGCGAAAGAAAAGCACGGTCTAGGAAACGAATAAATAATCTTACCTCTCATGATGAAGCACAACAACGAAAAGAATGAAGAATTGATTGAAGAACAAGGATGTAAAGGAGTTGGTTTAGAAAAATAGGTGGGTCTATAAAATGTGATCCATATAATAAGTGGGGGATCAATTTGCGAACCCTCATGCGGACAAAGAAAAACGTGATCATGTAAGTGGTGCATAGGGTAGTAATTTCCTCACGGCAAATTGGTCAGATAATGATTAAAAGCAAATAAGGAAATCATAATTTTGTACAACATAGACATACTCGTGGCAAATACAGGGTAGGTTAAAGAATGAAGGTAAAATGTTTTATTTAGAGTTTAGAACATTAATAAAAACTAGCTAACAGGAAAAATCTCTTCTTGTGGACAGCCATTTTCTTCTTAGACCGTCTTATAGACAGCGGTCTGTCAGCTTCTGTCAGACCGTTGGAACGCGTGTGGCAGAAAAAGCTTCAGACCGCGGTCTCTCGGACGGTCTGACAGGCCAAGGTCTAGGTCTATCAGACGGGCTGACGGTCTGATATAGTGCCTGGTCTAGTGTCCATGACCGCTACCGTATGCTTCCGCTGAATAGCGAGTCTTTGTGGTACAAGGAACGCTACGGTAATTATATTCTTTCACTTTCTCACATAACCTTCTCAAGTCTCTTTCTACCTCCCTTTCTACCTGACATATTATGTATTTTTTCTCTCTATTCCATTTATCTCACCCATTTTCCCACCCAATCAACAACAATACCAGTGACCCATAACTTTATTACATAATCCTTCGGAGAAAGAGGTGAAATGGACCGAAGAGAGAGAGAGAGATAGAGGAGGAGGAGGAGGAGAGAGAAAAAGGGTGTGAGAAAAATGATGGTAAGTAAAGAAAAAGGAGAAGAATTAGGGTAAAGATGTAGTGGAACAACAAGTAAAAGACAGAGGGAGAAAGATAACGAAGAGAGAGAGGAGAGAGAAGGGGAAAATGGAAAGAGAGAGAGAGAAAGAGGGGGAGAGAAAAAGGAAGAAGAGGGAGAAAGAAAGAGGAGGAGGAGAGAGAGAAAAAGGGGAAGAGAGATGGGAGAAATAGTTGTCACCAGCCAGTATCTGCTATTGACATTTTTTTCCGATATATCGATATTCGGAAATATCGATATATATCGCCCATCCCTAGCTACAGGAACATGTTGAACAGTTTGCACGTCGTAGGTTGTCAAACTGTCTTCTAATGGACGACAGTGCCCACCCACACAAGCCTGCCTGTGTTCAACAGTACCTGACGGAGATGAAAATTCAAGCTTCAGACTCACCCTCGGTAAGTCCAGAGTTAAATCCTATTGAATACATGAGGAACCAGTTAAAAGGAAGAGTCTGAGCCAGAAAACCGACACCTCAAACGGTTCTTAAGCTAAAAAAAAAAACGCTCTTTCTCTGTGATCAGATCGATGTAAAATCGACTCAAACCCCCATAAGAAATACACGGGGAACAGAGTTTGAGGCCAGCAAAACTTTTCCTGCGTTTAATATTTTCTCTCGCTTTTAGTTTTCAGTAGGGCTGTCAAAAATCCGGATTTCGGATATCCGGATAATTATCCGGTATCCGGATTTTCGATCCGAAATCCGGATCGGCGGATTTTGAATCCGAAATCCGAAAATCCGTTTTCGGATTTCGGATCCCGAAAACGAATACCGGATTTCGGATTCAAAATCCGAAATCCGAAAACGGATATTCGGATATCCGTTTCCGGATTTCGGATATTTGGTTACCATGTATTTAAAAACAGTTTCTTTAATCGTCAACAGTCATGGTAGGTATAGTTAAAAATCAGAGGTAATTTGACACGAGAAATCTTTTGAAGTTGGTTTCGAGGTTCTAGGACTTACGGTTCAAGAGATGTGGCTTCGAATCCTGCCCGGGGTATGAGATTTTCAGTTCCTTATTTTTGAAAAAAAAAAAAAAAAAACAAAAAAAAAACAAAAACAAAACTTGTATTATACCTTTTCATTTCCTTTTTTTTAAAAAAAAAAAAAAAAAAAAAAAAAAAAACAAAAACAAAACTTGTATTATACCTACCTGGGTTCGAATGTTTGCTGCAGACCAGACACACTTTTCTTTAATGTTTTCAACACAGGTTTTTTTGCCAGCCTAGTTAGCTTAGTTGATAGTGTGTCTGCCTTGTAAGCGCTAGGCCGCGGGTTCGATTCCCGCCGGGGGCGGATTTTATCCTGATGGCATAATGTTCGTTCTCGGAACGGCTGGTTTTCTCCTATCCTGTCTTCCTTCTCTCTTCGATTTCGGGACGATAAGACCATAGCAGTTACCTACCTATCTAATTAAGACGAAATCGAGGAATTCACAGAGGTAAAAATAAATATTACTCAATAGAACAAGTTCTGTTTCAAAATATATTAAATAAATTATTTATTAATTATAGGTATTTAATATTTTCAAACAGGAAAGAAACTCATAAGTAAAATAAAACTGTTCATTCATAAGAAATATTAAGTACAAGCAGGCTCCGCCCGCTTGCGCGTGGCTGAGGCATGGCCGTATGCATAGAGGCATGGTCGTCACGTACCGTACTGTACCGTTTTACCTGACCATACTATTTTGGCACCATGTTATACTTTTATTCGTTTTCGTCCCTAATTTGGGCACCACTGCGAGTTTTGAAAAATCCGTTCTTAGTGGGCCTATTCAAATCAAAAGGAAGCTATTCTCGAAGTTTCATCAAAATCGGTCCAGCCGTTTCGGCTGTGCGTTGATTATGAATGAATGAATGAATGAGTCAGGGTTTACTCTTTTATTAATATAGATTAACTATCAAATTAACCAAATAACCAGACTTGCACTCCGAAGGTCTCCGGTTTCACTCAGGTAGCAAGTGAGTACGAATAATATTCGATTTAAAGATGAAACATTTCTTTTTAAAGATTACCATAGGTATTACTTCTTCTAAAGAACTTTCTTCTACAGATTTTTGTTTTGGAACAAAAATACCAACATATTGACGTTTTCAGGTAATAGACAATTTCTTTTCGCAGTTACCGTGTTACCTGCTGATGAGAAAACACGTTCTGCAGCCGCTGAAGTTGCGGGAATAGTAAGATATTTTTTTGCGAGCCTCGCAACTGCAGGAAATTTTTTTTCCCGGTGATGCCACCATTCGTACAGATCTGTGTTGTGATCTACTTCGGGTTCTGATAGGAAAGATGCATATTGATTCTTAGGATCTGTGTAAGAATTTCGCGGCTTTTTGAATAGAATATCCAAAGCACTTTCTTGTGCTTGGTCAGAGCTGTTACCGTGTATACTCGTATTACTGGTCACCTCCGTGTTCATCTCCAAGAGCTCTTGTACCCTACTTCTAATTAATTGCCTATCTTCAGGTCGTTCCATTTGTAGGTCCTTGTATCGGGGGTCAAGCGCGGATGCCACCTGTCTTGGATCAGTGATTGAAATATCGTCCGTGAATATTTTAAACCGCTTTATAAGTTCATTTGATACCCTGTTCCGAAACTCAGTTAAGCAAGAATGTAACGCATATTCATCATCATCATCCTCCTCTTCCTCAACAACATCATTGTCAGAACCTGGAAAAATATTCATATTGCGTTATTTATTCTTAAAGCTAGTTTTTATATTATAAAACAGTTCGTTTGTGTGTGATTTTGAACGCCCATAACCTGTATCCATACCTGTAACTTACCATTCAAGTGTTTTTCGATCAAACTAATTATCACTGGACGTACAACTGATACGGGATTTTTTGTATTGCAGAACACTTCTGTTGCTAAATGTAATGGTCTTAGCAGCGGAACAAGTTGCTGAATCAATCCCCAATCCTCTTCACTTAACTCCAGCTTTTTAGCTATCCTTAGTTGGGTCACTTGTCTATCCCCCAGAACAGTAGTTACAGCATTTCGATTTTTTACCATACTTTCCAGCATGAAATATGTGCTGTTCCATCTTGTCACACAATTTTGTATTAGTTTTAGTTCAGGGAGGCCCAGCATTTCTTGTCGTCTTTTTAATTCGTTGTTCGCCAAATGGGAATGATGGAAGTGTGAAACAATTTTCTGGCTTTTGTCACATACTTCTTTTATAGATTGTATAGACAGTCCCTCCTTGATTGCCAGCTATAATAATTATAATGGTACATATTATTAATTTTCATTAAAGTTACAGCTTTACTTAAAAAATAAGTAGAACATGTCTGCTTTCTGAGTATTACCACAATCAGGAAATAGAGATCAGTGAGTGAATGTCTTTGAGTTTTATTAATAGGAATTTAGAAATGGAAGTTTTCAATGAAAATCAGAATAATTGCAATGTTATCAAAATTAAATGTGAACCACTGTTCTGACTTAAACTCACCTGTAATGTGTGCGCAGAACATGTTAATCCTGTGTTTTCTGCAACGTTTGAATTTTGCACAGCAAGAACAATGTTTCTTGCATTGTCCGTCACGATAGCAGTAACCTTTTTGTCAATGCCCCATTCTTCAGAGGTTTCCTTCAAACGGTGAAGGATGTTGTCTGAAGTTTCTCTTTCTGTTATCACTTGGGTAGACAAGTTAATAGTCCTTGGCTCCCATTTCTCAGTGATATAGTGGGCGTTGACAGCAATATAGTGGTCTTGAGACCTTGACGTCCACCCGTCTGTTGATAAGGTCACCTGTAAATGTGTAAATTAAGGAGTAAATATCTAGTACTATGAAATAGATGAATATACAATAGGTACCTATTAATAATTGTACGAAAATGTAGAGAGCTAAGTAGCCATTTTGGGGTACATATGTATCAGGGGGAAAGAGTATAAAACACGTGGGTAAAACATACCTGTAGCGCTTTATCTAGATCAGCTTTCAACTTCAACTTTTGTTGACTATACGTTAGATGAAGACGTTTAGTTATTGTAGAACGGCAAGGGATTTTGTATTTAGGAACAAGGAAATTCATGAGATCTTGAAATCCCTTACCGTTCACAAATGAGATTGGAAGTTGATCTTGGTAGATCATATTTGTGATTTTCTCCGAAATCTTTTCAAAGTAATTTTCCATTTTTTTGGGGGACTGTCTGGAATGATCATCAATATCCATATTTTCCGTTGTTGAATCCGTCGCGTCAGATGACGTTGATTGATCATTTGGACTGGGCCTGAAATAATAAAGTGTTTTTTGTTATTAGCTAGTGTCTAGTGTCTAGCTCCATTCGAACCCCGGTCTTCTGATTCAAAGTCCAACGTATGAACCACTAGGCTACCTAGGACTTTTACCTACCTGTATTTACAGGAGTTTAAAAATAGCACCCTGATGGTTTATTCCAAACAAACTAGTAATTTAGTGAAAATAGTATGGGATTCGAACCCAGGACCTTTACCTAGGAATTTAACCCTTAGCTACCATGGTTATTTTTGTATACTTAACTACAAGGACAATCGGGTTTAGAAGAGGCTATGCAGAATAGAATTGCCTACTATTTTATTATCACTGTAAATAATAACTGTCATAGGTTCATAAATTGTATTATGATAACACTACAGGGTGACCTTCCAGTAATTCTTGTTGTGCTCTGCCACACATAGTCGACGGATGATCTGTATGTGTGGATACAGCTTTAGAGTGTATACCTAACCTATTTCTTGCCTCGGTGGTGTAGTGGTCAAGACGGTCGCTCGCTAAACAGGAGTCAACCCCAACCAGCCGAAGAGTGAAACTTTGTCCTCAATATAATTTGAGAATTTGTCCTCAATAATAGTACTAGCCTCCTGTTGTTGTAAAGGGACTTTTTAGTCCTCTGCAAGGAGTGTAAATAAGCACTGTTACTATCAAGCGTGCCGGGAGGTGCGCGAACGTCAAGAGTTCGAAGTGATGCCAAGAGTTCGAAGTGACACGACCAGCGAAGGGACAAACAGAGTTTGAGGGTTCCATAAAAACCCTGGTGAGCTCACAACTTTGAAAGTTTAAACTTTCCTGGTACTATGGCGGTTACCTTGACGACCGCATGCTTGTCATCTTATATTATTGTCTAGCATTGTTTATTATTTTCACACCTGAATCCAATGGTCCGACCACTGTTTCCAAGCATTTGACCTAGTTCTCGATTCTAAATCGCTACCTAATAAGCTCGGCTGAGCAGAGACAGTTAATACAATGTTATAAAGTTAAAATCTATGAGGGAGGTCGGGAGAGACAAAATGCAATTTAATTTTAATGTCACTAATGGCAGTGTTACATAAAAAAAAAAAAAAAAAAAAAAAAAAAAAAAAAAAAAAAAAAACTTTTTTTCTAACTGCAATCTGTAAACACAAGTGTCGTGTATTTTAGTTAAATCCAGGCCCTAGGGGACTCATTCGCTCCCAGGGTCCTGACGGGGGCCCCCGGAACCGACAGTTCTCTAGAACGAACATTATCTCTTCAAGAATAGTTCACCCCTTGTGAGAATGGAGGCTTGCGATGCTTAAACTTACAACGCTATCCTAGCAGCTTTAAGCTGAATAATAACCAGGCAGGAGTTTTTTTCACGAGGTTTTGATATCGGGAACGGTCTTAATCGAAGCCAGAACGCGAAAATAGAAGAATACAGTAAGATACGGAGAAACCAGTCCCACTCCGACAACGACACCTTTTCTGTGTAGGAATAAAGTTTTCCCCGGAGCAGGAAATCGAACCGGCGGCCTAGCGCTTACAAAGCTATTAGAGCTTTACGGTGGAATCTGGATAACCAACGAACGACCAAATCTTGGAAACATCACCCCATGTCCCATGAGCAAACCATCTCGTTTATAAATCTCGGCTTAAACGGTTGTAAATGCACTAGAATGAGACGTGATAGTGGAGAATTAGTTTACATATTAATTGAATTATTAGAGATAAAGCTAACTTTATTAGAAAAGTTAATTCTAAGCAGTTGAATTGATTAATTAAAGCAACAGGGCATTTCACAGGCCCCTAGCCCCGGTCCCTGGTGATTAACTCCAAACAATGGCCCACCCCACAACATTCTTTTCAAAGTTACTTTTCCGAGTTTTTGACGTCTCAGATTTGTTTTTTTTTTTTTTACAACTGTTCTATGTAGGATATCGTTTTTCTTTTTTTTAATTTACAATCTTTTATCCCAAAATCCATATTCCTCTAGATTTTTTAGGTGGTCGTATTTTGTTTTCTAAAAAAAAAAAAAAAAAAAAAAAAAAAAAAAAAAAAAACTGATGGCTCCTGGCCCCTCTTGAGAAGCTGTTCCCGAGGCAGATGACACCGGATGGGCCCCCCTTAAGGTTCGTAAGCGGCCCTGATGTTGGTCATGATTACTTATGGGTTATGATTTGGAACCGAGTAGCTAGGATGCGCCAAGAAGTTAAGTAATTAAGGAAGAGTTTCAGAGATGAGCTCGTTGAAGACTTTATTGGTTACAGAACGTATATTGGTAATGGAACTATACGGGTATATCAAGGTCGTGATAACTCAATGGTATTAGGACTGTTCGTATAATGCAACTCCTTATGCCAATACTAACATTACTAACCAATGTAGAAGTAGGTAGTATGGTAATATTGTAATTGGAAATTTTCTTGAAAAAAAAAAAAAAAAAAAACTGATGGCTCCTGGCCCCCCTTGAGAAGCTGTTCCCGAGGCAGATGACACCGGATGGGCCCCCCTTAAGGTTCGTAAACGGCCCTGATGTTGGTCATGATTACTGGTGGGTTATGATTTGGAACCGAGTAGCTAGGATGCGCCAAGATGTTAAGTAATTAAGGAAGAGTTTCAGAGATGAGCTCGTTGAAGACTTTATTGGTTACAGAACGTATATTGGTAATGGAACTATACGGGTATATCAAGGTCGTGATAACTCAATGGTATTAGGACTGTTCGTAAAATGCAACTCCTTATGCCAATACTAACACTAACGAAAGTAGAAGTAGGTAGTATGGTAATGGCAATTGGAAATTTTCTTGATGTCAATCCGCCCCGGGCGGGAATCGAACCCGCGGCCTAGCGCTTACAAGGCAGACGCACTACCAACTAAGCTAACTAGGCTGGCTTCAACAGGTTTGATACGGGAAAATGTAACTGCTAAGGTCTTATCAACCCAAAAGCCAAGAGGGAAGATAGGGTAGGAGAAAGCCTGTCGTTCCGAGAACGAACCTTATCTGTATACCTAAAGTTCACCGGACCCGCGGGCCAGCGCTTACAAAGATATAAAAGCTTTAGGTGGATCTGGATAACCAGCGATCAACCATGAACATCACCCATCAGCAAACATCTCGTTATAAATCTCGCTTAACACCGTTGTACACACTAGAATAGACGTGATGCTGGAATTAATTTACTATTAATTGAATTATAACGTTAGAATTAACTTATTAGAGTTAATTTTATATTTTCCCAACCTAAGGTCATAAGGTCACTGACCTTTCATTGTGGAACTCTTGTTCAAAGTCACCCGTTTGTAGCTCTAATAACTCTAATAATAAGGGAATAAATTGACTTTTTTAAGAGGATTGATAATAATGGGAACTGTAAAAACAAAGGTCTTATATTTTCCGGTTTAAAAAAAAAAAAAAAAAAAAAAAAAAAAAAAAAAAAAAATATGCAACATTGTGTCTAATGCATCTGCAAACACAGTGTCGTGTATATTAGTTAAATCCAGGGCCCTAGGGTCGTCCATAGGGGACTCATTCGGTGCCAGGCTCCTCAAGGGGACTCGGAACCGGCAGTTCTTAGAACGAACCTTATCTGTTTAGGATAAAGTTCGCCGGACGGGAATCGAACTCGTGACCTGGTAGAGCTTAGAAGGCGATCAAAGCTTTAGGTGGATAATAACCAGGAGGAGTTTTTCTTCTTCTTCAACAGGTTTTTTTTTTTTTTTTTTTTTTTTTAAGCGGTTTGACAGGGGGAACTGTAACTGCTATGGTCTTATCGTCCCGAAAATCGAAGAGAGAAGGAAGACAGGACAGGGGAAAGCCAGCCGCTCCGAGAACGAACCTCAGACCAAGTTCCTTATTCTCTCATATGTTTAGGAGAAAATCCGCTCCAGGCGGAAAAACAAACCGTGACTTAGCGTTTCCAAGATAACTAAGTCTTCAGGCTGGGCAAAAAAAAAGTTGATCCATCCTGAGTTGACCTAAAAGTTGTTCACGCAAAAATTTATGAGTCTCATCGCAAAAATTCCAGACCAAGTTCCTTATTCTCTCACGAGGCTCTGGTAACCTCTCCAAATTGAACAACAAACCTTCACAAGGATAAAAAAAAAGGATTAAAAAAAATGACATTGTAAAAAATTTCAACGTAAAAAATAAATAAAAATGAAGTCATTCATAAAAGCTGCTGGAAGAATGGGTTGTATTGAGTCGAACATGATAAATTAACTTTGCGGACAAAGTGAGGTTTGGGTGAACGTGAGGCTTGAAAATCGACCAAACTGGCTTTTGGTCGGAGAAGGATTTTGGCGTTTGAATCGAAAGTAGGATTGGACACGACACGTTGTCTGGAGGAGAAATGAGTTGGTTTTGAGAAGATGGTTTTGAATGGGTCAGGCCAGTTCTCAGTTCAGTTTTTTGATAAAGGCCTTATCGTCCTGAAATCGAAGGGCGAAGGAAGACAGGAGAAACGTCAGCCGTTCCGAGAACAAATCTTATCTGTTTAGGATAAAATCCACCCCAGGCCAGACCTAGCTCTTACAAGGCAGACGCTACCAACCAAGCTAACTAGGCTGACGTAAAATATTTTCCTAGATTCCCATAGCGTCGAGAGTTGACTTCTCGAAAAGCACAAAAAGTTTACGGGTTTTTATTGTTTTCTGGAAAAAAAATTTTTTTTTTTTTTTTTTTTTTTTTTTTTTTTTTTTTTTCAAATTATAAGTGAAAGTATTACGTACCTGTTTTTCCCATGGACCCTCATAAGATGGTTAATTAGGGCCCCTGTAGATGATTTGTTTGATATGGTTTTCTTGCATATTCTACATTCTGATTGACCATCCGGCACTTTTTTGAAAAATTCCCACACCCAGCTAGGCATTATTGAATTGTTCAAAAAACGGGTATTGGTCCAATACTATTGGAGTAAGAGGTCTTGCTAAGTAAATTATGAAGGACTAATTGAATTGCTTATTCAAAAACAATGATCTTTCCGTTGATCGCAATGGTGAAGGAAAATAAGCACTGGCCACTCTCATAATGATTAAAGAGTTGCGAAGTTTTCCAAGTTTTTACATTCATTTTCCCAATGCTAACCGAATATTTTCGTTTACTATGCCTATGGTCGCAAATGGTTGGAGCAGCGGATCTAGAGGTTGGTGGTTCGAGTACAAAGTACAAACAGAGTCATATAATATAGCGAAGTGAATCAAGCGGGGAATCACTCACAATCGAATTCAAACTTTGATGAGCTGATTACCATTTACGCCATTTCAACGCATTACAAGTTGTACTTCAACTAATACTTCGATAAGACCGAATTGCTAAAGTTAAAAACAAATCTAGTCCAGGCCAAAATCACAATTGTACAAACTACAGTGGAAGTCTTCTAGGTAGTAGGTCAAAATCGCTATTGTAATTGTACAGTTTGTATACCTAAACATCTACACTATTGAAGTCCAGTTGTACATAGTAGTAGGTACATTTTGTAAATCATCCAAATAATGCTTTATAATGTGGTTATTTTACTTACAAGATAATGGTCCAATGAGCAAGGAGACTAACGACAGGTAAAATTGAGTCTGCAGTCATAAAAGTCCAAATTTATTGGTTCAGGATGAGGAGCAAAGAGAGCAAAAAACAAACCGAAGATCAAGAAATAAACTGAAGATGTCAATTACCCACTTCATAGATTCTTCCTTTGGTTGGTAAAAGAAAGGCAACCGCAGCAGAAGGGTGCTTGTTCGAATCTCAATGAAGGTGTGAAATCTTGGACTTATTTGTTTGACAATTTTACTATAGTTAAGTGTACCTACATAAAGGTGGGTATCTAAGAATAGAGCTTCAAAGGGCTAGATGTTAAAGAAAACCTCTGTGATCGGCGAAGTTAATCCCTTATAACCTACTTCTTATAGGAACCTGGTAGAGATAATCCATTATAAAGTACTTCAAGTAAGAACTTAACTTGGGGCCAGGTCTACGTCTTGTAGGAACTTCACTTAAGGCCCGGTCTACAATCTCAATGACTGTATTGCTCCGTTTGAACTTCTTTCATAGAACAGAAGTCGAAAAGGACACTCTGGAGCTGGGGGTCAGAAACAAAGAAACCGTGAATCTATCTGTCTTCACAAGCAAAGTACACAGTCAGCCCCCGCATTCCATAAGCACAAGTTATGGCTTATCTATCATAGTATTACGAGTCCTAAATACTCGGATTCCAAAAACGGATACCGGATTCGGAATCCGAAATCCGAAGACGGATTCCGAATCCGGATTTCGGGTTCAAAATCCGCCGATCCGGATTTTCGGATCTAAAATCCGGATACCGCATACCGGGTAATATCCGGATTATCCGAAATCCGGATTTTTGTGACAGCCCTAATCTGCATCATATTGTTTTCACTGCTCCACTGCCCTATTTTCTAACCATAACAACCTATATTCCAAACACAATGCCCTATATTTTCCCAACCTAAGGTCATAAGGTCACTGACCTTTCATTGTGGAACTCTTGTTCAAAGTCACCCGTTTGTAGCTCTAATAACTTTAGGAATAAGGGAATAAATTGACTTTTTTAAGAGGATTGATAATAATAGGAACTGTAAAAACAAAGGTCTTATCTTTTCCAAATCGAAGAGAGAAGGAAGACAGGATAAGAGAAAGCCAGCCGTGATCTATTTGGGATAAAGTTCGCCCTGAGCGGGAATCGAACCTGCGTTAACAAATCATCTGTAGGACCGTGGTCTGTCAGACGGTCTGAGGATGAGTGGCAGGCATAATATTGCAAGATAATGTGCACTATTGTGGACACCCTGATAATTGGCCGAGAACACCAACCCAGCCAAATGATGGGCAATTTGTTCGGAGTAGATATTAAGCCCACACACAAAACAATTATAATTACCACAATAGAGAAATCATAATCACCATTACATTGCAAAGTATTTCAGCAAAATCTGCAGGAATGTTTGTTAGTTTGTTCATAATGTACAAATACAGAACTCATTGAATCTTTTGTGAAATATTCAGATTACCTACTAATGACCTTTAGGCAAGAATGAGTAATGACTTTACATCCTTACAAAAGTTCAGTTGCTCCACTATGCCAGCAAGAAGTCCTTCATTCAAGAATGGGCCCCGAAATAGAATTTGAACAAAAAGAGGCACCCCGAACTCCAGGCACAGAACCGAAAAAACTTCGACCCTGCCAGGAATTGAACCCAGGACCTACGACGTGTGATATCCACTAGGCCACGGAGGTTGCTCCGATTACTCAGTATGGTCTGTCAGACGGTCTGAGGATGAGTGGCAGGCATAATATTGCAAGATAATGTGCACTATTGTGGACACCCTGATAATTGGCCGAGAGCACCAACCCAGCCAAATGATGGGCAATTTGTTCAGAGTAGATATTAAGCCCACACACAAAACAATTATAATTACCGCAATAGAGCAATCATAATCACCATTACGTTGCAAAGTATTTCAGCAAAATCTGCAGGAATGTTTGTTAATTTGTTCATAATGAACAAATACAGAACTCATTGAATCTTTTGTGAAATATTCAGATTACTTAATAATGACCTTTAGGCAAGAATGAGTAATGACTTTACATCCTTACAAAAGTTCAGTTGCTCCACTATGCCAACAAGAAGTCCTTCATTCAGGAATGGGCCCCGAAATAGAATTAGAACAAAAAGAGGCACCCCGAACTCCAGGCAGAGCCGAAAAAACTTCGACCCTGCCAGGAATCGAACCCGGGACCTAGGCCGTGTGATATCCACTAGGCCACGGAGGTTGCTCCGATTACTCAGTACAACCCGATACAAATGCAGAGTAATGCAGAAATTTCAAACATGTGAGTTGTAGTAGTACCACTCATACATACTTAATATACCATATTACCATCAAGGTAGATATTAAGTTCTAGGTTTCCGCAAATCATACTCAGAAACTCTCATCATGGAGAGGAATTTGATAACACAGAGGTCAAAGCACAGAGAACCCTCTCTCACCTCCCACACAGAGAAGAGTAGCCTCATTATTCATACTGGAGTATGCTAATGAAAAGCTTAATACTACCAGCTTGATAACAGCTTAGCTGTGGCCAATATGGCGGTACAGGGCGTCCCAGAAATCTGTGTGAAGGTACACGCGGTACTCTAAAAGCTAACAAGGCAGGCCCATAGGAGTTTATAACCATAATTATATTTTCATTTTATTTATTAGCATGTCCCCCAGTCTAGTCCGGCTAAGAAGTATAACCCGATACAAATGCAGAGTAATGCAGAAATTTCAAACATGTGAGTTGTAGTAGTACCACTCATACATACTTAATATACCATCAAGGTGGATATTAAGTTCTAGGTTTCCGCAAATCATACTCAGAAACTCTCATCATGGAGAGGAATTTGATAACACTGAGGTCAAAGCACAGAGAACCCTCTCTCACCTCCCACACAGAGAAGAGTAGCCTCATTATTCATACTGGAAGTATGCTAATGAAAAGCTTAATACTACCAGCTTGATAACAGCTTAGCTGTGGCCAATATAGCGGTACAGGGTGTCCCAGAAATCTGTGTGAAGGTACACGCGGTACTCTAAAAGCTAACAAGGCAGGCCCATAGAAGCTTAATGGTTAATCTGATAATTATTAATGTTATACCCATATATTTTCATTTTATTTCTTAGCATGTTAAAGTGCCCCTCAGTCTAGTCCGGCTAAGGAACATTAAACAAGGCATCCACTCGTAAAATTTAATTTTGTAGCCAAAACCAAATGTCAGTACAAAAGCGATCACCCGAGGCCTGATTGAGGGCTGACGAAAAACGATGACCCCGTCTGAACACGCGGGAAAAGGCGAAGAAAAAGCATCTTAAAGTGATGGACTTTTCTCGCACACTGTACAAAACTTAACATGGGTGACTACTACTACTACC
The DNA here is from genome assembly GCF_000475195.1 of Diaphorina citri. Lineage (NCBI taxonomy): Eukaryota > Metazoa > Arthropoda > Insecta > Hemiptera > Psyllidae > Diaphorina > Diaphorina citri. The sequence goes on along the minus strand of NW_007378077.1, from coordinate 123,557 downwards.
GCTTATTATTATGTACCTACATTGTATTACAAAAGCGATCACCCGAGGCCTGATTGAGGGCTGACGAAAAACGATGACCCCGTCTGAACACGCGGGAAAAGGCGAAGAAAAAGCACCTTAAAGTGATGGACTTTTCTCGCACACTGTACAAAACTTAACATAGGTGAATACTACTACTACCGCTTATTATTATGTACCTACATTGTACCTACTTATACTATTGAGATACTATGAATACAATCGGGTTTAGAAGAGGCTATGCAGAATAGAATTGCCTACTATTTTATTATCACTGTAAATAATAACTGTCATAGGTTCATAAATTTTATTATGATAACACAACAGGGTGACCTTCCAGTAATTCTTGTTGTGCTGTGTCCACAGAACCACACATAGTCAATCGACGGATGATCGACTGTGGACACAGGAGTCAACCCCAACCAGCCGAAGAGTGAAACTTTGTCCTCAATATAATTTGAGAATTTGTCCTCAATAATAGTACTAGCCTCGTATTGTTGTAAAGGGACTTTTTAGTCCTCTGCAAGGAGTGTAAATGAGCACATTACTATCAAACGTGCCGGGAGGTGCGCGAACGTCAAGAGTTCGAAGTGATGCCAACACGACCAGCGAAGGGACAAAACAGAGTTTTGAGGGTTTCGTAAAAACCCTGGTGAGCTCACAACTTTGAAAGTTTAAACTTTCCTGGTACTATGGCGGTTACCTTGAAGACCGCATGCCTGTCATCTTATATTATTGTCTAGCATTGTTTATTGTTTTCACACCTGAATCCAATGGTCCGACCACTGTTTCCAAGCATTTGACCTAGTTCTCGATTCTAAATCGCTAATAAGCTCGGCTGAGCAGAGACAGTTAATACAGAGGCAGTTATAATGTTAAATACAATGTTATAAAGTTATAATCTATGAGGGAGGTCGGGAGAGACAAAATGCAATTTAATTTTAATGTCACTAATGGCAGTGTTACATAAAAAAAAAGAAAAAATATGCAACATTGTGTCTAATGCATCTGTAAACACAGTGTCGTGTATTTTAGTTAAATCCAGGGCCCTAGGGGACTCATTCGGTCCCAGGGTCCTGAACGGGGCCCGGAACCGACAGTTCTTAGAACGAACATTATCTCTTCAAGATAAAGTTCACCCCTTGTGAGAATGGAGCTTGCGATCTTAAACTTACAACGCTATCTAAGCTTTAAGTGAATAATAACCAGCAGGAGTTCTTTTCACGAGGTTTGATATCGGGAACGGTCTTATCGAACCAGAACCGAAAATAGAAGGAATACAGTAAGGATAGGAGAAACCAGTCACTCCGACAACGAACCTTTTCTGTGTAGGATAAAGTTTTCCCCGGACAGGAATCGAATCCGCGGCCTAGCGCTTACAAAGCTATTTAAGCTTTAGGTGGATCTGGATAACCAACGAACGACCAATCTTGAACATCACCCATGTCCCATGAGCAAACATCTCGTTATAAATCTCGCTTAACACGGTTGTAAACACTAGAATAGACGTGATAGTGGAATTAGTTTACTATTAATTGAATTATTAGAGATAAACTAACTTATTAGAGTTAATTCCAATAGAGCAATCAATAATAGCAATGTAACTCGGCTGAAGTTAAGTGCTTCCATTTATTATCTTACATGGTTGCTCAGAAAAAAAAAAAAATCTCACCCTGTAATTACGCTAAGTTAAACTTAGTACTTATTTAATACATTCTGAATTTGTAATAGTGGCAATTCTAAGCAAGATTGAACATAAAAACTAAATACCTACATACATAGTTAAATACCTGAAAGGTAGGAATACCAGATGTGTGAAACGTTTGTAACATAAATTAAATAGTTTTAACTATCACCTATCTCGCTATTGGATCTATCCAACTCCGAAACACTCATCCATCCAATACTCGATCTCAATTTCTCATCCATCCAAATAACAATCCTGTCGATTTTGGTGTCCGCAAAGGTCTCCTCTTCAATCTTCCCCTGAGTTTTAATCTTTTATAGGTACGTAGCGTTATAGCATCTTTTTAAAACACCTGATTTTTCACTATTCATCCAACCAGCGAACAAATGGTATTCCCTTCTCCAGGTGTTCAATCCAGAAATGATCGAGTCTAATTTTATTTTCCTTTTGGAATTTTCCCTCTTCTGAAGCTCGTTTCCTCTCTTTTGGCGTAATAGCGCCTGCGCTAAACCGTAGGAAATCCAAGATGGTGCGCCATCGGAACCGGCGCCGAATAACGAATACATTTCCCATCCGTTCTACAGGCACTGTATAGAGAAGCTATTTGAATTGTTTCCACAGCATATTTAGATAACCTAGGTCTTCTGGTAACCAGATCAAACCATAGCCATCAGGCTGATAAATGGTAATGTGGCTAATAAATGGTTAGTTAGTTGGTAACCCGCTATAGCATGGGAAGGAAAAGGAACTCTCCGACACAATCGCCTGATGTCATCATGAAGGAAAACACTCAATTTGTAACAAATACGTCACATGTCTCATATCTTATAGTCCGAGACGAGACGAGATGACATGAAATTTACAAGTGGATCATTATCTGACAATACCACACTTACCTCGTGGCCATCTTACTACAGGGTGCTCCAGAAACTACTGTCCTCCCTCAACACAACATTAGGAAACATTTAAAATGGTATAGGTACTTTTAACAAATCCTCATGCCTTTAAAGATAATTTTCCAAGACATTATACGGTTCTTTGATACTCATTATCATGGAAATTCAGCAATTATTTTTCCCAGCATGGATTTTAGGCATGTTTTATTCGAAGCGACTTGGAAATACTTGGAAGTTCTATCAGAAATTTTCTCTTACAAATTTCTCTAGCAACACTCAAAGTACAAAGATTATCCTTCCCCAAACAGAACTCCGGATTAACTTCAGTGACACCCTATTGATTTGAATACAATGACAATGTACACTGATGTGATAGAGGCTATTAACCATACATAGTTTACGTAACCACATTAGACTATCATTTGACTCTCCATCTCTTCTATCCATACAGAAGACTCAGCACCTGGCATACGCTATCAGGTGTCCCTGAAAAGTTGCTACAAATCACTGACCGATAACCAATTACCTCTAGAAACCAGTCTTACCTAAGTGATGTAAGCTTGGTAATGGCCACATGTCACAACACTAGAGGCGATCGTAAATGTTTTACAGGTTTTCAATTCCTTTAATGCAGACACAAGCATTTCAATAACACCATGTTACCTACCCGTCATTCTGTCAGTAGTGCAACATGGTATTTCCAAGTCTGGAATTGTCCTTAAACAGTTGGTGGAGTGCGTGGGTTTATTCAAAGCGTCAACAACTCGAAATACCCTTAAAGTTCAAGTTCTGCATCGGGCGAGAATAGAACCTGAAATGGTTACGAGTGAAATAAATGATCAGCAAATCGACATCATCAATCCTTTTCAGATTCACTGAATGAAATCTGTTGAATCTCAAATGTAGGATTCAGGACTCAAGAGAGATGGTGATATATGTATGGTGAGGACTGAGGATCCAATGAACAAAACATTGTGTTATGCTTGAATGTGATGTCTACAACAGTGATATGACTAATGGCCTAACTGCTAAGAACAGAAATTTGAATGTCATAATTGACTTAAGGGCCTAAGATAATAATGGGGAGTCATGAAATTTGAAAAGGGTCATCAATTGCGCAACGGGTGACCCCTGACCTCAACTTTGGATATTTAAATGTGTAATTTGTGTACGGCCTATTGTGAAAACACTAAATTTGGAATTTACGTATTGCATGAATGAATTTAACAGTCATGAATGACTTGAATAAGTTTTAATAGTCAAAAGTGGTGATCTCTGAAGCCCTCTTTCCGAACTAGGAATTTGTAATCGTATATTATTTACGGGGGATCAAATAGGAATTTGACATTTTCATTGACTTTGGGTTTCAAAACCAACACAGAATATGAAAACTCCAATGTAAATCTCGCAATTACGCTGTGTCTCGTCACTCTCATAAATCAGTACCAGGGAAAAAAGCTCATATACTCGTCAAAGTTGAGTCTTTCAAAATTGATTCCAAATTGGGACATGGGGTATTTCCAAAGCCTTTATTCCTCTACGAAGCTTGGAGCGTGATTGAATGATTGGCGAATGTTTGAATGAATGATAAGATATATTACTGATTTGCGAACGTACCTATTGAGTGAATGATATCTTGATCAGTTAAGTTGAGAGAACATCCCATTCATACTTCACAGTGAACTTCACTCTCTTTCCGAACTAGGAATTTGTAATCGTATATTATTTACGGGGGATCAAATAGGAATTTGACATTTTCATTGACTTTGGGTTTCAAAACCAACACAGAATATGAAAACTCCAATGTAAATCTCGCAATTACGCTGTGTCTCGTCACTCTCATAAATCAGTACCAGGGAAAAAAGCTCATATACTCGTCAAAGTTGAGTCTTTCAAAATTGATTCCAAATTGGGACATGGGGTATTTCCAAAGCCTTTATTCCTCTACGAAGCTTGGAGCGTGATTGAATGATTGGCGAATGTTTGAATGAATGATAAGATATATTACTGATTTGCGAACGTACCTATTGAGTGAATGATATCTTGATCAGTTAAGTTGAGAGAACATCCCATTCATACTTCACAGTGAATTTCACTACACACAACACACTCATCAGAACAGGTGATGGGAAATGTCGTGGGTGTCAACAGAGAAATAGCTGTGGTCACAGAGAAAATCTCCAAATAAGGCAGTCTGAGTCATCCCCTCACTCGGGTTTAAAATAGAACCAGATCCGTTATATGCAGAATTTATTCAATCTTCTTTGGCAACTCATTAGTTTAGTTCAGGAACTAACATTAATTAGGAGTCAAGATAAAAACTAGTACGTACGTAATTGGAGATGTTTAGAATTTTCTCAAGATTGTGATGGATTGTGTGTAGGTTGACACTTAAGTATAATTAAACTATCTATCATTAAGTAAATAGGTGATTTATATGGCTTGTTTCTTCCCAAGGGGCAAATTTACTATGTTCCTTTGCAACCTTCTTGTCATTATACGTTTGGAAGGAATAAAATGTAATCTTCCGAGGGAAATGAACATTAAGAAGAGTTTCAAAGCACCTAACAGTAAGTACATACCTTGTCAATTTCAAAGTGGGTATAGCGAGTGCCTGTCTCTAACTGTTAATGCGAAGATTTTTACAGAAATTCGATCAAGAAGAAGGAAGGCATGTGTCTTACTAAAGGCATGTGTCTGGTTGTAGTGTTAGTAGCACACACTAGTAGGTAGGTACATGGTCTATTATGTGGGTCTATGAAACAAGCATAAGTACTCATGTACTGAGAGGCACCTATGATAATAGGTATCTAAGTATGTGGTTTGGTAATTGTTGTACCTACATTGGAGATCAAAGCAATTTCGTTAGCTAAATGTCTGAATACATGGTCTTGTTATCAAGCTTTACTCTTAAAAGTGTAAGGAATCACGGTAAAAACAGCTTGGACCGTGTATCTACGTAGGTATGCATAAGAACTTTGATGTCAAAATTGGTCATTCCTGCAAATTTCTTTCAAAATTACCTACAACACAACGTGGTTTCTTAATACAACTTGTCGAATCACTAGGCAAATGAATAATAATAGTCCCATCACATGCTTGTACGCACATTTTTTGTACGAATTTGTCACTAAGATCCGATCACAGAGGTTTTCTTTAACATCTAGCCCTTTGAAGCTCTATTCTTAGATACCCACCTTTATGTAGGTACACTTAACTATAGTAACATTGTCAAACAAATAAGTCCAAGATTTCACACCTCCATTGAGATTCGAACAAGCACCCTTCTGCTGCGGTTGCCTTTCTTTTACCAACCAAAGGAAGAATCTATTCGGAATCTTCAGTTTATTTCTTGATCTTCGTTTTGTTTTTTGCTCTCTTTGCTCCTCATCCTGAACCAATAAATTTGGACTTTTATGACTGCAGACTCAATTTTACCTGTCGTTAGTCTCCTTGCTCATTGGACCATTATCTTGTACAATAACCACATTATAAAGCATTATTTGGATGATTTACAAAATGTACCTACTACTATGTACTACTGGACTTCAATAGTGTAGATGTTTAGGTATACAAACTGTACAATTACAATAGCGATTTTGACCTACTACCTAGATGATTTGTTTTTAACTTTAGCAATTCGGTCTTATCGAAGTATTAGTTGAAGTACAACTTGTAATGCGTTGAAATGGCGTAAATGGTAATCAGCTCATCAAAGTTACACTCTGTTAATTATTAATTTCGCCCTAAAATGAGGTGTTGTAAGTTTGAATTCGATTGTGTTTAGTAAATTTGAAATGGATCCCCAAATTATTTTAAATTTAAGAGAATGCATAGGTAGAGTTACATATGTGCTAGTCGCATGTGATTCCCCACTTGATTCACTTCGACATATTTCTCCCTCTCCCTTTCCCTCTCCCTCTCCCTCTCTCTCTCTCTCTCTCTCTCTCTTTCTTTCTTTCTTTCTTTCTTTCTTTCTTTCTCTCTGTCTCTTCGATATTTTTTCTTCCTGTGTCTTCTTTTTCTTGTTGTTCCACTACATCTTTTCCCTAATTCTTCTCGTTTTTCTTTACTTACCATCATTTTCCCTCATACCTTTTACTCTTTCCATCTCCTTCTCTCTCTCTCTCTCTCTCTCTCTCTCTTCGGTCCATTTCACCTATTTCTCCGAAGGATCATGTAACAAAGTTATGGGTCACTGGGGTTGATGTTGATGGGGTGGGAAAATGGGTGAGATAAATGGAATAGAGAGAAAAAATACATAATATGTCAGGTAGGAAGGGACTTGAGAAGGTTATGTGAGAAAGTGAACGAATATAATTACCGTAGCGTTCCTTGTACCACAAAGACTCGCTATTCAGCGGGAGCATACGGTAGCGGTCATGGACACTAGACCAGGGACTATATCAAACGGTCTATCAGACCGTCAGCCCGTCTGATAGACCTAGACCTTGGCCTGTCAGATCGTCCGAGAGACCGCGGTCTGAAGCTTTTTCTGCCACACGCGTTCCAACGCTCTGACAGAAGCTGACAGACCGCTGTCTATAAGACGGTCTAAGAAGAGAATGGCTGCCCACATCAAGAGATTTTTCCTGTTAGCTAGTTTTTATTAATGTTCTAAACTCTAAATAAAACATTTTACCTTCATTCTTTAACCTACCCTGTACTTGCCACGAGTATGTCTATGTTGTACAAAATTATGATATCCTTATTTGCTTTTAATCATTATCTGACCAATTTGCCGTGAGGAAATTACTACCCTATGCACCACTTACATGATCACGTTTTTCTTTGTCCGCATGAGGGTTCGCAAATTGATCCCCCACTTATTATATGGATCACATTTTATAGACCCACCTATTTTTCTAAACCAACTCCTTTACATCCTTGTTCTTCAATCCATTCTTGATTCTTTTCGTTGTTGTGCTTCATCATGAGAGGTAAGGTTATTTATTCGTTTCCTAGACCGTGCTTTTCTTTCGCGAATTTTTACATACTTGGGTACTTTTTATGTAGTTACGTTAAAACCTCTGTTTCTGTGAAATCTTGGAACTAACTTTTGCAACACTTTTGATATATCTTTTTGGTCTACCATTGATACTTTTTAATTTTTTTTCCACTGAATCAATGAATTTAATCTGCATGTATTTACGAGTACATAATGTTAAATCGAGTTATTGACATTGAGATTCCCTAGCTTTTTTATGATATTTGAAAAAGAGAAGTACCAATTTTTTGTTCAAAAATAACTTTCAAATTCCGCCTAACCCGGGAATTTGGTGCTCAATTTTTTCATGATCATGTAAATGTTCGATTTGGGTATCAAAGCGTTTCTCGAATCAATTGTAAATATAGAAATTATTAAGTTGTGCCTCAGGCGCTAGGCGTTAGCTAAGCTAAGTAAAATATTCATAGGTACACATAAAAAATAGTGAATTTATGTCAGTATACCTTTCTTTTTAAAGAACACTCCTTGATTAAGGAATTTCAGGCAATTCGTCAACAAGGAGTGCTCCTTTGAATTGGTTTTCAAGGCAATTTGTGTTAGGGTATTATCTCATCATTGTTCCCAATCAACATTTTACCTATTTGGAGATTTAGATCTTTCGTAGTTTTATCATTAACACTTGAAATTCCTGGTGCATGAAAGAAGATTCATCCACTAGTCGGTTCCGATTGACTTCTCAACCAAGACCTTGGCTGATAGGTTGTCATGCCAGCCAAGCTGGTATCAGTGCCATACCAGCCTGGTATGGGTGCCAGGGAAGTCCTCTTCAGGCAGATTCCTATTAGTGACGTTATCAGGAAACTTGGAGCTCATTATGTGTTTGCATAGAACTTGGAAATTGCAACGCGGTAAATCACACATGTGCTGGAACAGGGGTTCTCAAACTTCTTGAAGTGGCGGACCACCGATACCAAATCCAATTCTTTATGGACCACTTGATATTATTTTGGATTTAGGTAGATTTTTAGAAGACTTACTGTCATGTTGAAATGAGTTCAAGTAAGTAGGTATGCACCTATGATTCTCTACCAATGCAGTCAGCTCCCGATCATTGTTCCCAATCAACATTTTACCTATTTGGAGATTTAGATCTTTCGTAGTTTTATCATTAACACTTGAAATTCCTGGTGCATGAAAGAAGATTCATCCACTAGTCGGTTCCGATTGACTTCTCAACCAAGACCTTGGCTGATAGGTTGTCATGCCAGCCAAGCTGGTATCAGTGCCATACCAGCCTGGTATGGGTGCCAGGGAAGTCCTCTTCAGGCAGATTCCTATTAGTGACGTTATCAGGAAACTTGGAGCTCATTATGTGTTTGCATAGAACTTGGAAATTGCAACGCGGTAAATCACACATGTGCTGGAACAGGGGTTCTCAAACTTCTTGAAGTGGCGGACCACCGATACCAAATCCAATTCTTTATGGACCACTTGATATTATTTTGGATTTAGGTAGATTTTTAGAAGACTTACTGTCATGTTGAAATGAGTTCAAGTAAGTAGGTATGCACCTATGATTCTCTACCAATGCAGTCAGCTCCCGTAGCAAAGTGATCATTGCACTCGGTAGACCTGGTTTCGATTCCCAGGGTCTTCCGTGCTGTGCCGTATCTACTTCTTGGGGGAACCAAAGAGGACTGACAATGGGTATAGGCCAGTGTTTCCTCGCGCAAGTTTTGTACATTCCCTAAGAAGTATTGCTTACCATTCGTGCCCCACGGACCAGGTTTTGTACCTATTGTTGTACCTTCCCTAAGAAGTATTGCGGACCGCTCGTGCCCGCGGCAGACCACTAGTGCCCGCGGCGGACCATAGGTTAAGAACCACTGTGATGCTATCTAGAAATGTAAAGATTACTGATACTTCTTCTGTCACTTGTACAGTATCAATATTGCATAGTTTACGCGCCTGTCTGGTCTTCTCTAATACCAACGTCTTCATTTCCTTATGATCACCATGCGAATTACTGAGTTTTAATGTAAAGGTAGATCGTAGATCATTATGTACTCAGAAGAAGTACATGAATAAGTCATCTTAAATGCATTAAAAGGACAAGACTTTTCTAGGTAAATACACTGAATACCGACATGCTTACTTCATGTAAGAATGTAGGATAATATTACGTCACAAAAGATCGAATCAGGTGGCAGTGACAAAAGGGTTAAATAGTCGATGTCCCTAGCTTTATCCTCATCAAAATACTCTATGTCATTTCTATGCCATGTAACTTACAGAACTATGCGAAATGATTCTCAGATGGTCTTGTAAGGGCTAGGTCGCGGGTTCGATTGCCGCCGGGGCGGATTTTATCCTGAACGGATAAGGTTCGTTCTCTAAACGGCTGGCTTTCTCCTATCCTGTCCTTCTCGCTTGGCTTTCAGGACGATAAGGCCTTAGCAGTTACAGTTCCCTCTATCAAAACCCTTTCTATTTCTCTTGTCGGAAAATCCATATAATCAGCCAGCAGAAGTTACGCCTCTACAAAACGGGCATACATGATGCCAACTCTAAGGTAACAGGTACTCCACGTAGGATACTGAACTTTGCTAGTTGAATCCCCTGCAGCAACTTTGGTATCTTTGAAATCCATCAATGTGAAACTTGGTGTGTTGGTGAATCATGAGGCCTAAGGTAATGGAGAACCAGTTTTTAAAACCAACACACACACGGAGGTACAATAAAGTGTTTGTTAGGAGTTCATAAAGTTGTTAATTCGCTATGATTTATTAGCGGCATAGCAACTAGTAACCATCCTAGGTTTTTGGATTGGATTCCACGGATCAAGTTTTTTCAAACAACCATTTATTAGTTGATCAAAGAATTACATAAAACATTAATTTACAATGAAAAACTTTTTTCGTAGCTTTAAATAGACATTTTTTCGTAACCCTGAGCCGCGCCTAATACCCGATAGTATGTTGATATCTCCATTATTCATGGAAGTTTTTGGAAAATTCTCCAACACGAAGTATGGTTCGAAAAATTTCGCCCTGGTCGTGATTCGACCAGGGTGGAACTCGGCCACAGAGGTGGTTTAGCCCATTATTTCAATTATTAGATTATAATGCCGGCCACTTACCCTCAGACCGTCTGACAGACCTGGATCTGAGCGTGAGTGGCCGACATTACATTGCCGTTAGTTCCCAAACCTTGTGATATGAATGATAAGGTTTTGTGAATTCTGATGAACACTTTTCTCATGAGGTGTGTCGAACTGTATTCAGACTTCAACCTCGATTATTTTACACCCTGATGAATGCTAGTATCTAGCATTGCTGGTAGCAGTACTTGCTACAAATCGTCACATTGGAAGTTTGGAGAGAGAGAGAGAAAGAGAGGGAGGGAGAAACTTACGATTTTATTGCTCTGAACTTGACGACCGAGAATGCAAAACTTTGGCAATGAGCATAATATTGTCAATTTATGACCAATGAAAAAAACACTATGTTTCGCTAGTAACAGTTCTTCCTTGAGCTAAGTCAACCCAGTATCTATTTCACTCAATTGAAGGTACGAGGTTGTTTGATAAGTTCGTGGACTCGGATACTTCTTCTTGCTATGAAGCCCAAATCTAGGTGCCACTGCAAAGTATGTCTTGTTTTAAGTATGCACTCATTTTAGGAAGGCACACCAAGTTTCATTACGTTCCTATTATTAGCCTTTGATTCACAGCTATCGATTGTTGACGAGTTTGATAGAGGGCAAACCAGGAGTGGAAAAAACCCCTCACTACATCCGGTATCGAAATTTGAATCTAATTTGGTTTTTATTTTGATTCCCGATTTGTTCTTAAAAAAATGAAAATTAATCATTTGCCCGCACCTCGGAATTAGGAATTTTTTATTATTTTTTTTTTTTTTTTTTTTTTTTTTTTTTTTTTTTTTTTTTAGGGCAGACCAGGAGTGGAAAAAACCCCTGACTACATCCGGTATCGAAATTTGTTCTTTAAAAAAATGAAAACTAATCATTTGCCCGCACCTCGGAATTATCCATTATAAAAAGCCTATCAAACTCGTCATCAGTCGATAGCTGTGAATCAAAGGCTAATAATAGGAACGTAATGAAACTTGGTGTGTCTTCCTAAAATGAGTGATCCGGTGCCAGACTGCCAGACTTGTCTAACCCTCAGTTTCTTCAAATTGAGATAATGAGACCTAAAGTTGGGCCAAATTTTAAAACCCTGAAGTGAAGTATTCCAGCAACATAGATGAATTTTATTTGGAAACATAGTTGTCGATGCTGGGAACAGATCTTTTTTAGTACTCCTTCCTAATGGAGGTAGCTAGAAATTTTCAAATTTGTGGGTTAGGCAAGTCTGGCACCGGACCACTCAAATAAGACATACTTTGCAGTGGCACATAAATTTGGACTTCATACCAAGAAGAAGTATCCGAGTCCACGAACTTATCAAACGGCCGTGTAGCTCTAATTCTAACCACCAGGTCCACTAGTCATCTTTGGTTTGGTAACCTGTGGCCCATATTCAAAATTTCTGTAGTAGTGTTAGTGTTTGTCCTATCCATTATTGATCACTCTGTTGACTTGAACGGTTTAAAGTACTTCTGCAAAGTGGTAACCTTATTGGCATAACGTGCATACATTAGCTACTGCTTCTTACTCAATATGGGTCCCTATGGAGTGTTAATTGCTAGTGTTGCAATTTGGCTCATCTTTTAATATGAATGCGTTCTTCAGCAACTTCATTATCACTGTTTATTACCAGGCGAGATAAGGACGTTTGCCAGGCTACTTGGCTTGGTAATCTTGAGTTTAAAGTGCTTTGAAGTAGGTATACAGATACTCAGATTGTATCCATCCAAAGTGTTAAGGAGTATATTTTTGTCCTCTTGTAAATTGATGAAAAAATGAGCATAGGTTAGTATAATTTCCCAGACTGGGATTTTGACGAGTTTTGACCGACAGAAACTTCATAAAGTTCGACTTTTGATTGAATGAAACAAATTTATAGATAATATTTATGGTATATCAACTTTATCAACCTACACCCATAGCCGATAGGTTGTTCACCCTAATCAGAATCTTGTTGTTCCACTTTGCGGTGTTCAGATAATACAACATCGCCCCGAATTGCAGAAATCAAAAACTACTTAACGTGCCTGTAAGCACCGGAATCCATTGCTTCAAGACATCTTGTGTTGACAGGTAATTACATCATTGTCAAATTTTGCAAACTTGTCTGTGGTTTTTTGAATGCACGATTTTTTGAGGATCCAGAGATTATTTGACGAAAGTTTTCTTTGATCTTTGTCGATTTTGAACATCAGCTTCAAGACATCTTGTGTTGACAGGTAATTACATCATTGTCAAATTTTGCAAACTTGTCTGTGGTTTTTTGAATGCACGATTTTTTGGGGATCCAGAGATTATTTGACGAAAGTTTTCTTTGATCTTTGTCGATTTTGAACATCTTGTCGATTTTACGACCGTGTGAGAAAATCCAACACCATTTGTCTCGAAGAGCATCCTGTATGTGTATTGAACTTGGTTTCCATTGTTATGAAACATGCGAGTTCAAAGCTTCCAAGTTTCATCGAGCCTACTTGTTATGAAAGTGCGAATGAAAGAAGATAGTCAGTGTCGTGTCGTGAGATTTTCAAAAGGGGAAGCTATAAACTCATATACGGTATGCAGATCTCCTTTTGGTCTTATACCGCCCGGACATTATCAATACTGTGTCATAGGAGAGATATGTATGGTCGATAAATTGGGAACACAAGTGTGGACATTATGGACAGTCTGCGGATGCCCAGGTGGTATAAAGCTGTGTTCACACATAGTCAACGGTTGTCGATCGATGTCGACTGACTCAAACCGTCCACACTGCCTCGACAACATACACGGATTCACCTCGTCAATCGACCATTGAGACGGCCATCAACTATGTATGGCCACAGCTTTAGAATCCAGGTTCAACCGACCCCTAGAAGTGGCACTTTCCGCAGAAATATGACGAGGAGATGAGGAGACGTGGGACAAGAAAAAATCTTAGAGAGGAAGGGAAACGGTGCTCCTCTAGCTTCCATTGATAAACACACCACTGGAATTTACAATCTTGATCCTTTATCTTCAAGAACAATAGGTTGTTCATCTGTGAAGAATTCACGTTAGAATGTTTGATCGTCATTTGTTTTGAACTCTTCAATAAGATCATGCAGTTTATTTTGATCTCAGCAAAATAAATAAATAATAATAGTGCTTATTTATACTGCTCGCATAGGACTGAAAAGTCCCTTTACTCCAGCAGTAGGCTACTACTACTATTGTGGTCAAATTCTCAAATTATATTGAGGATAAAATTCCATACCACGGCTGGGATTGAACCCATGCCCTCCTGTTTACCAGGCGAGCGCCTTGACCACTACACCACCGAGGCAGGTAAACGACCACAATAAACTGCAAAATTGTGCAGAAAGGGCTTTGGTTCTACATACGTTCGCTTTTCTGCAATTCCTACGTGACAAGTTTATTGTCTACAAGCCTCTTCAACTCTACAGTACAGTTTACCAAAGTCGATTGCTATTGACTGAAACCGTTATAAAGTAATTAAGATCAAGAATTTTGATGACACGTACACAATGACAGTAAAGTTTGTACGTAGTATAAACGTCGATTTACGCACCCAAAGTAGGTACATACATCGAAAGTTCTGGTATGTCGGTACATGGAATACAAGAACCAACAATATTCGACAGTTAACCTACAATAAATCATAGATAACGAAGAAAAATATAATTGACCAAGTAAATATTCAACACTGTTTCAACCTTGCCAAGGAAATGGTCTAATGCTAATGGTCCATAAAAGAACTAGTTGAACCCAAAACCAAACCCGTCTGCATGCATTAACAAAGTGTAGGGTTGCTCAGAGGAGAACTTTGAGGTATCTACCAACTGACCATAACAGAATTTAGATGCATAGATAAATATGCATATGTGTAATATTCAGTAAACCTGGAATGCACGGAATGTCCATATTTTCTAGTAAAACACATGGTGCTCAAAAACTCATCTAAATTTTACCATAAACAAGTGAAGAAAGTTGCGTAGAAGAACTCAAATTTTACGGAAGCCGCCATCTTTGTCACTTATAATGCCGTTAATAGTAAGTATTATATACAGGATAACAGCACCCCAAAAATATCCACTTAAAGAAGTGGTTTTACCTGATTAATATAGCAAATTCAGATGCACTTGAAGCTGTAAAATGTAAATGGTAAATTTATTACATCTGAATCATGAACTAACATAGGTAATCCGTCCTAAATCTCTGTCTTTTCCTTGTCTCCTTCAACTTGGAAGAAAAAAATCACATGGTAAAACACCTCATAAGGATAGCTATGTATGTTAAGCTGTAAACAACTATTTAGGTCAGTGCCTTTATCAGTACAAGAATTATTTATCATTACCGAGAAAAAAATTCGTTGAATGGTGATTAATCGAGTTTTGATAGTCAAAATTTTGACCTTCACAGGATGGCTAGTCCTTAGAGGTAGGTACATAAATTTAATGTTGGAATTAGTACCATTGCGGGTATATTAATAGATAAAGTCTGTGTGGACATTTGACATGGCCATATTGAGCGACATTGTAGCAAAAGATGCTCTAGATTTTCTTCATCAAGTACATAATAATTATAACTGCTACATTAGTACATCTTCAGAGAAATCCTACAGAAGTTATTAAATAATTTTGAGACTACGAGTAACCATCGTGTCCTTGAAAATTTCATTCCAAATCCAACGGATTACCAATAGCAATAGGTAGGTACCCAGGTTCAAATTAAATGAGGTACTTGAACATCCACATTAGGTAATTAGGTGTAGATAAGATCCTACTACGCACAAGTACCTATAAGTGTGTAATACTCCTACGTACCTAATATTTAACCTAAAAAAAAATCCTTTATTTCAACAAGGATACAATGTAGGTAAATATTTGTATGTAGGTAAAAACAATGTAGGTAAAAAAGAGGACATACGAAGACCTGATTGATGTGAGTTTACATACATTTTATCTCAGGTTGAATATATTCCGTTTTGTTAAATAATCACGTGGGAGAAATCATTTTCTCGGTCACAGAAAGAGAAAATTAGAAATCCTCCGATTGATTTATTGTACACAATTGAGAAAAATCTCCTAGTAGACCATACAATAATGGACAGTCTCACTAATCGAAGAAAAAACTATTGAAGTAATTGAAAAGTCATGGACACACACACACACACACACACACACACACACACACACACACACACACACACACACACACACACACACACACACACACACACACACATACAAGACCATAAGAATATGGATAACAGTATAAAGACACACACATATGAGACCATCAGACTCTCTGAGACTTCAGGAAGAATGATTCTAAACAAATATGTAGGCAGACATTCAATTCATAATTAGAATCCAAATGGAGTCTGTCTTGAGCCGGGGTGCTTGATACCAAAGAGAAATTCTGTGCATTTAACCTGTGATTGCAGAAAAGGAATGAAATTAAATATACCTTGTTTATACTAGAAAACTGGAGCTGAAAAGTCCCTTGAGGGGTTGGTGAAAAATAACAAAGTAAAAGACCGAAAACAAGAGTTTCATCTTTAAATCTCACTCTGAAAATGGTAGATCCAATAAGAAACCAACCACTATGAGATATAACCCATGATGAGATTGATGAGGCATATGGTCCTTTTGTCCTTTAGTCCTGAAAAATTTCAGCGAAAAGTTTTTGGACCAAAGGACATTTTGCAAAAAGTTTTCAGGTCCAAAGGATGGACTTTTGCAAAATGTTTACAGAATCTTTTTCTTCTCATGAATCTCAAGACTACTTGTCTCATGACTACAGATTTAATGAGATGTTAGGTAATAATGAGACTGTAAATGAATATGTCTAGAAACCACAACTCCTCGAGGGTTAATAAAGTAGCAGTTAATACTGGAATGATGATTCAACAAAACAATTATAGCTCGGAACATCACAGCTACCGGAGTTATGCAGTATGCTGAGATAATATGAGAAATTTCACGTGCCAAAATACATATCTCGCTAATAATAATCCAAAGGAGACAGGAAACCCGAAAACAAGCACACCAACTGCTAAGGTCTTATCGTCCCGTAAGCGAAGAGGAAAGAACGAACCTTATCCGTTCAGGATAAAATCCGCCCCGGGCGGGAATCGAGCCCGCGAGCTAGCGCTTACAAGGCACACGCTCTACCAACCGAGCTAGCTAGGCTGGCAGTACCCTGTTTGTTATTATCAATAAAAGGCGAACATTGAACAATATGTATCCAATATAACATAACATAATAATATTCTCCACATATAACATAGCTATAACACTGCTATGGGCATAAAGATGCAGTGTAGCCGCAGTAAATATTCATCTGAAGCCCCCGGGGCCTGGGAAAACGCTGCATTTTAATTTCACGTTGAAAATTATTATTTGCATTTCTGTTTCCCTATAAAATGAAAGCCTCATAATGGGGAAATAGGGTACAATCATAAACAATATACTGTATCCGACCAGACAGTGTAAAAAAGGCTGAAATTTAATTTTGTTTAAATTTTGCTTCTCTAGTGCGATAAATTCTCAGAATACCTTCATCAAAAGATACTGATAAAACCTCAATAATTGAAGTATTGAGTTTTTTGGATTGATGAAAAACCAAAGTCAATGTCAGTTATCAAAGAGATCTTCTGAAATGAAGCTGTTGATGCACTTTCCGCCATTGAGCTGTACATTTATTTTGATGCCTTGGGGTCACACAAAACGTTTCAGAAAAACTATATACCTACCTACTCGTATATCGCCATTCATCAGATCTTCGTCTTCTAGGGTACAATGTAACAGTTTTTTTCTGCAAAGAACAAACGACTAAATTATAATAAATTATTACGGCGATAAAATTCCAACAGTCCACACAGGAAAGTGGACTCAACATTGTGTAGGTGCATATGATACGTACATAAAGCATATTGGACCCCAATGAACACTATATATCACAGACTTAGAGGCAGAGGTGGGTAAATAATATCTCATGTGAAAATTAAGGTTCGATGTCAAATTTTATTTCCATGCCAGAGCTGACGGCAAGGGTTCCGCGAGATATTTTGGAAAAATCATACACTAGATAAAATGCAGTTTCAAAACGACCATCTTAGACTAGGTATTTCATCTTATACAGCTTTTTTTAGAGGTTTGATAGAGGGAACTGTGGGGGTGGGGGGTGCAATCTTGAAAGTTCAGGGTTCCGCAAAGATGTTCACCTTTTGAAAAGGGTTCCGCGGGCCAAACTAATTAAGAAACAGTGATCTAGGGTACAATGTAACAGTTCTTTCTGCAAAGAACAAACGACTAAATTATCTATAATAAATTATTACGGCGATAAAATTCCAACAGTCCACACAGGAAAGTGGACTCAACATTGTGTAGGTGCATATGATACGTACATAAAGCATATTGGACCCCAATGAACACTATATCACAGACTTAGAGGCAGAGGTGGGTAAATAATGTCTCATGTGAAAATTAAGGTTCGATGTCAAATTTTATTTCCATGCCAGTACTATTTGAAAATTTCTCCCCTCCATACAAATAGTTTTATCTCTACGATCTCTCAGCCCATTTGTGAATTATGCTAAAACCAATAATACCTAAACCGTATAATAGGACCAAAACTAGGTATGTTTGTTTACTCCCTTCGCAATCAGTCAATATTCATACCAAATATTTATCTACCATTAGGTATGCAAGCACACGTTCGTAGTATAATTACATAATAAGAACACTATTGTAATGTGTCATGTAGGAATTCATTGTAAATATGTAATACGAATATGTATGTTCTGTACCTACGTATGTTCGCACCGGAGATGCTAAGATGCAAATATCATATTCAAGATTGAAAAGAACACGGTGGAATGTGAACTTCTTGAGTTTTACTTTTTAGTCGTCTGTTCTCATGAGATTATAACACAATGCACTTATTGTCAAAGTTGAGTGGTGAAATCCTTTAGGAGACAGAATCAAATTGTTTTAGAGTGGCTCCAATGGCTCAATCCCTAGGATACTTCAAATGTGCAGGTTTACCCACGACTAAAAACATACAGAAAAGGGAAGAGCGTTTTCAATTAATTTCCTTAAATAAGTTTTGTCAAGAGTTTCATGGTTTCAGCATGAACTACAAAACAAAGTCCATTTTCTGATACGCTCAATATTAATAGCGCCAACAACGGTTATTAAATAATTTTGAGACTACGAGTAACCATCGTGTCCTTGAAAATTTCATTCCAAATCCAACGGATTACCAATAGCAATAGGTACCTAGGTTCAAATTAAATGAGGTACTTGAACATCCACATTAGGTAATTACATAGGCGTAGATAAGTACCTACTACGCACAAGTACCTATAAGTGTGTAATACTCCTACGTACCTAATATTTAACCTAAAAAAAATCCTTTATTTCAACCAGGATACAATGTAGGTAAATATTTGAAGACGACATACGAAAGCTGTCGATTTTGTATTCATTTTGGCATGTAATCACAAAATTCACTCGAAAGAAGAGATTGTGTTACACTAGCACTGCCCCTAGGGTGATAAGATAAATCAAACTTTAATATTTCAGGATAGCATGTTGTACAGGATTCAACTGTAAATCATGTGTAAGTGCAAAGGATGGATTGTAAATTTATTCGTTAAATTCAGGTAGCTACATAGATACAAATCAGCACAGACAAGGCAGAGGTCTAATGCATTGTTCAAAGTTGAATTTTACAGGAGCAACAAATGACGAAAATGTTCCTAGCAAAAAACTAATGCCAGGATTTTCAACAACATGTCTAATTAAGACGTGAAATTTTCTCCCTTATCTTTCGTTCATTAATTTCAGGGTCCGAGAGATGGGCTCTTATCACGGTGATGGTGTTGGAAGGATTGGGCGCCGCAAACTTGAGACATTTCTTCTCAGAAACCCTGTATTGGACAAATTAATAATGCCGCCCTGTGGTGAGTCTCTAAACCCTAGAACCAAGTGGGTAGATCCCACTGGCAATGCTAGGGGAAACCTGTCTATGAAGAAACCTCTGACCAAGTCAAGTACTTGTCTTTCTATACTAATTGTGATGTCAGACGTCCATATTAGCAAAACCGATCAAGTTTAGGTCAACGCATGAGGTTCATGGAGTTTGTGCATGTAAGGTGATGTTTGTTTAATATTCAGACATGGTACGTATTAGATACTGACATTACTGATTGGTTAAAGCGACTTGGATTGGTATTAAGTTTCTATACTAATTGTGATGTCAGACGTCCATATTAGCAAAACCGATCAAGTTTAGGTCAACGCATGAGGTTCATGGAGTTTGTGCATGTTAAGGTGATGTTTGTTTAATATTCAGACATGGTATGTATTAGATACTGATATTACTGATTGGTTAAAGCGACTTGGATTGGTATTAAGTCGGTATGGTTTTAGTATTAGGCTGTGTCTTATGGCCGGTAAACTATCAGCATCTAAACCTACTGGAATATCAACGGTGTTACAAATGGGTTGACGAAATTTTCAGGAAGAAGTTTTGGAT
Organism: Diaphorina citri; assembly: GCF_000475195.1. NCBI lineage: Eukaryota > Metazoa > Arthropoda > Insecta > Hemiptera > Psyllidae > Diaphorina > Diaphorina citri. The sequence goes on along the minus strand of NW_007378077.1, from coordinate 103,330 downwards.
AAAATCCACCAAATGAGTTCTATCTTCTGATCGACTTTCCGCAAATTGCAACACACAGACAAACTATATTCAGGATTCAGTTATGGCCGGTAAACTATCAGCATCTAAACCTACTGGAATATCAACGGTGTTACAAATGGGTTGACGAAATTTTCAGGAAGAAGTTTTTGATCCACCCAATGAGTTCTATCCACCACCAAATGAGTTTTTGGCCAACACCTGAGAGCAGCCTAAGACGCGTTTCGTTCTTATTGGAACTCATCAGTTAGACATAGCTCTCAGGTGCTGGCCAGGAATTTGGAAGTGTTATTTATACTTCAGAGATGGAAATTGTGGAGAAACGAGAACCTGCGTTTTCTATGTAAGATTTTATTTGTGTTGAGTGTTGTTGTGAGCGCCACAAGTTCTATCTTCTGTTCGACTTTCCGCAAAGTGCAACACACAGACAAACTATATTCAGGATTCAAGTTCACTTTTGGTTTGGTTAAATTATGTTGTCACTGCTGGAACTTGAACAAGAATCCTCTCGATTATGAATCCAACGTCTCACCAACTTTAGCAATTGCACTACCTGATGGGAGTGCGTGTTTAATGTACTTACCTACCTACATAAAGGTGGGTATCTAAGAATAGAGCTTCAAAGGGCTAGATGTTAAAGAAAACCTCTGTGATCGGCGAAGTTAATCCCTTATTAAAAATACTTCTTATAGGAACCTGGTAGAGATAATCCATTATAAAGTACTTCAAGTAAGAACTTAACTTGGGGCCAGGTCTACGTCTTGTAGGAACTTCACTTAAGGCCCGGTCTACAATCTCAATGACTGTATTGCTCCGTTTGAACTTCTTTCATAGAACAGAAGTCAAAAAGGACACTCTGGAGCTGGGGGTCAGAAACAAAGAAACAGTGAATCTATCTGTCTTCACAAGCAAAGTACACAGTCAGCCCCCGCATTTCATAAGCACAAGTTATGGCTTTGGATGTTCGAAAACTTATCTATCATAGGATTACGAGTCCTAAATAATAAATACATAGTCCTAATGCTTACAATAGAGCAATCAATAATAGCAATGTAACTCGGCTGAAGTTAAGTGCTTCCATTTATTATCTTACATGGTTGCTCAGAAAAAAAAAATCTCACCCTGTAATTACACTAAGTTAAACTTAGTACTTATTTAATATATTCTGACTTTGTAATAGTGGCAATCCTCAGCAAGATTGAACATAAAAACTAAATACCTACCTACATAGTTAAATACCTGAAAGGTAGGAATACCAGATGTGTGAAACGTTTATAACATAGAAGATTAATAGTTTTAACTATAAAATATCTCGCTATTGGATCTATCCAACTCCGAAACACTGATCCATCCAATACTCGGTCTCAATTTCTCATCCATCCAAATAACAATCCTGTCGATTTTGGTGTCCGCAAAGGTCTCTTCTTCAATCTTCCCCTGAGTTTTAATTTTTTATAGGTACCTACGTAGCGTTATAGCATCTTTTTAAAACACCTGAATTTTCACTATTCATCGAACCAGCGAACAAATGGTATCCCCTTCTCCAGGTGTCCAATCCAGAATTGATCGAGTCTAATATTATTTCTCCTTCCGAATTTTCCCCCTTCTGAAGCTCGTTTCCTCTCTTTGGGCGTGATAGCGCCTGCGCTAAACCGTAGGAAATCCAAGATGGTGCGCCATCGGAATCGGCTCCGTTTCCGAAAGGAAAATACACCTTATAATTATCGAATACATTTCCCATCCGTTCTACAGGCACTGTATAGAGAAGCTATTTGAATTGTTTCCACAGCATATTTAGATTACCTAGGTCTTCTGGTAACCAGATCAAACCATAGCCATCAGGCTGATAAATGGTAATGTGGCTAATAAATGGTTAGTTCGTTGGTAACCCGCTATAACATGGGAAGGAAAAGGAACTCTCCGACACAATCGCCTGATGTCACCATGAAGGAAAACACTCAATTTGTAACAAATACGTCACATGTCTCATATCTTATAGTCCGAGATGACATGAAATTTACAAGTGGATCATTATCTGACAATACCACACTTACCTCGTGGGCCTCTTACTGCAGGGTGCTCCAGAAACTACTGTCCTCCCTTAACACAACATTAGGAAACATTGAAAATGGTATAGGTACTTTTAACAAATCCTCATGCCTTTAAAGATAATTTTCCAAGACATTATACGGTTCTCTGATACTCATTATCATGGAAATTGAGCAATTATTTTTCCCAGCATGGACTTTAGGCATGTTTTATTCGAAGCGACTTGGAAATACTTAGAAGTTCTATCAGAAATTTTCTCTTACAAATTTCTCTAGCGACACTCAAGGTACAAAGATTATCCTTCCCCAAACAGAACTCCGGATTAACTTCAGTGACACCCTATTGATCTGAATACAATGACAATGTACACTGATGTGATAGAGGCTATTAACCATACATAGTTTACGTAACCACATTAGACTATCATTTGACTCTCCATCTCTTCTATCCATACAGGAGACTCAGCACCTGGCATACGCTATCAGGTGTCCCTGGAAAGTTGCTACAAATCACTGACCGATAACCAATTACCTCTAGAAACCAGTCTTACCTAAGTGATGTAAGCTTGGTAATGGCCACATGTCACAACACTAGAGGCGATCGTAAATGTTTTACAGGTTTTCAATTCCTTTAATGCAGACACAGGCATTTCAATAACACCATGTTACCTGCCCGTCATTCTGTCAGTAGTGTAACTTAAGTAATCTAGTCATAGTAGTAAGGAATGTCTGATTATTATATTTGTACTTCCCAATCTATTTTGAGCGATAAAAAAGGGAATCTTACCTTTATAGTTATCATCAGTCTTTTTCCTCTGCACTATGACTGCCAGTAGAAGCAGCAACAGAATGGCACAACATATCAGAATGGCTATCAGGAAACTCGAGTCCACGCCAAACACGAATGCTCCGGTGAGTACGTTCCCGCAATCTACTTCAGCGTTGTGATTCAACGATGGGAACCCTGGAAACAAACAAAATCAGTTAGATATTAAATGTTAGGTACTTTTATACCTCTACCTCTGGTCATTATACCAGAAAAATCATAGAAAAATTGCCCTGTGCTTTGCCATGGAACAAACACGAATGCTCCGGTGAGTACGTTCCCGCAATCTACTTCAGCGTTGTGATTCAACGATGGGAACCCTGGAAACAAACAAAATCATTATTTATATATTAAATGTTAGGTACCTTTATACCTTTACCTCTGGTCATTATACCAGAAAAATCATAGAAAAATTGCCCTGTGCTTTGCCATCGAGTTAAATTTATCTAGGAACCTATCTACTTCGGTAGGTTTTTTTTTTTTTTTTTTTTTTTTACTTTTTTTTTTTTTCAGCAAAATGGGGAAAGAAACAACAAAATATTATAAGTCCAAGTCAGGAACGAAGAAAAAGGAGCTAAAGAGCTTTTTTTTTACAATAAATTTACCCACTGTTGTTATTTCTCCTTCTTCTTCTTCTTCTTCTCCTCTCATGTTCAGATGGGGTTAGGGTTTGTCTAATATTTGCAAATACCCACCTAAAAGGTCCCCATTTGCACGAAAAGACCTTTTAGGTGATCATAAGTGAAGGGTGTCAACGAATCACACAGTGTCAACAATGGTGTCAACCACTCCTGCAAATGGTGTGTCGGCCACTGAAAAAATGGGTGTCGGCGACTTCAACATTTCTCTTTTTTGACTTTTTCCATAAAAGTATTTTTTTAATTTTTTTTGAGCAACATTTCAGTAAAAAAATTATGTCTCTTACTAAAATACAATATGTTTTATTTATTTCCACAAAAAAATCTTCAGATTAGAGGTGGTATCAAGTTCATAATGCTGTTTTTATGGAAAAAGTTCCTTAAGGGTGTCGGCCATTGGGGGTTTTACCCTAGTTGAACCCAAAACCAAACCCGTCTGCATGCATTAACAAAGTGTAGGGTTGCTCAGAGGAGAACTTTGAGGTATCTACCAACTGACCATAACAGAATTAGATGCATAGATAAATATGCATATGTGTAATATTCAGTAAACCTGGAATGCACGGAATGTCCATATTTTCTAGTAAAACACATGGTGCTCAAAAACTCATCTAAATTTTACCATAAACAAGTGAATGATTTATATGGCTTGTTTCTTCCCAAGGGGCAAATTTACTATGTTCCTTTGCAACCTTCTTGTCATTATACGTTTGGAAGGAATAAACTGTAATCTTCCGAGGGAAATGAACATTAAGAAGAGTTTCAAAGCACCTAACAGTAAGTACGTACCTTGTCAATTTCAAAGTGGGTATAGCGAGTGCCTGTCTATAAATGTTAATGCGAAGATTTTTACAGAAATTCGATCAAGAAGAAGGAAGTTATTTACTAAAGGCATGTGTCTGGTTGTAGTGTTAGTAGCACACACTAGTAGGTAGGTATATGGTCTATTATGTGGGTCTATGAAACAAGGATAAGGACTCATGTACTGAGAGGCACCTATGATAATAGGTATCTAAGTATGTGGTTTGGTAACTGTTGTACCTACTACCTACATTGGAGATCAAAGCAATTTCGTTAGCTAAATGTCTGAATACATGGTCCTGTTACCAAGCCTTACTCTTGAAACTGTAAGGAATCGCGGTAAAAACAGCTTGGACCGTGTATCTACGTAGGTAAGCATAAGAACTTTGATGTCAAAATTGGTCATTCCTGCAAATTTCTTTCAAAATTACCTACAACACAACGTGGTTTCTCAATACAACTTGTCGAATCACTAGGCAAATGAATAATACTAGTCCCATCACATGCTTGTACGCACATTTTTTGTACGAATTTGTCACTAAGATTAGAACCAGCGCTTCTGCAAAATGATATAAGTAATGCCAATAAAGAATTAAGCGCTTCAGCAAATGAAATGACAGCGTTTGTAATCCTTGTATGTTTACTTTTTGAAATACATCAAGTATAGTAACTTCACTAACTTGCGATGAACAATAATGATCTTATGATTAGGTATGTTCTTATGTAGATAACGTGGGTATTGCACACTTAACTACAGAGGTGCCTATAGTTCTTTGCATGATTGATTTCTACCGATGATTTAATTATGTAATTAGGTACTTACTCAAAGTATGTTGTTTCTATTCCAATGTAGGTACATTTACATATATAATCATGACTAATTATGCACGCATTTTAAGTAGGAATAATACACATCAGTTTGTCTTAAGTGCAGTATCTGCCTTTGTATTCCACGGATATAGCAAGATCTAGTTTATGCAGAAATGCATAGGATGGACGCTTCAGAAGTACATCAATGAGAAATCAATTGGTCTTAACCTTCGTACAAATGGATAAGAATCGTAAAATGGAAAGTTGGCACTGAAATACGGAGTTATATCGTAACAAAAACACTAACTTTCAATTTAAATACTGCAGAAGCCTTTGTCATGTAAATTGACAAAAGGTAACATGAATGTGGGAAGCCTCATTACTGCTATCACGAAAGAGAGGGGGAAGCAGGGATTTACCTGAATAAAATATGCTTTTAATAATCTGGCTTGATGTCAATATTTTACGATAAGGGTTGGAAAAAAAGGTTGAGTTGGGTCATAATGGAAAATATTTCGGAGTATGGGAAAGGATATTGTTCCCTTTATGATAAACTTGATAGGTCGAGGTTTTTTTAAACCAAACCCGTCTGCATGCATTAACAAAGTGTAGGGTTGCTCAGAGGAGAACTTTGAGGTATCTACCAACTGACCATAACAGAATTTAGATGCATAGATAAATATGCATATGTGTAATATTCAGTAAACCTAGAATGCACGGAATGTCCATAATTTCTAGTAAAACACATGGTGCTCAAAAACTCATCTAAATTTTACCATAAACAAGTGAGGAAAGTTGCGTAGAAGAACTCAAATTTTACGGAAGCCGCCATCTTTGTCACTTATAATGCCGTTAATAGTAAGTATTATATACAGGATAACAGCACCCCAAAAATATCCACTTAAAAAAGTGGTACTACCTGATTAATATCGCAAATTCAGATGCACTTGAAGCTGTAAAATGTAAATGGTAAATTTATTACATCTGAATCATGAACTAACATAATCCGTCCTAAATCTCTGTCTTTTCCTTGTCTCCTTCAACTTGGAAGAAAAAAATCACTTGGTAAAACACCTCATAAGGATAGCTATGTATTTTATGTTAAGCTCCAAACAACTATTTAGGTCAGTGCCTTTATCAGTACAAGAATTATTTATCATTACCGAGAAAAAATTCTTTGAATGGTGATTAATCGAGTTTTGATAGTCAAAATTTTGACCTTCACAGGATGGCTAGTCCTCAGAGGTACATAAATTTAGTGTTGGAATTAGTGTGGACATTTGACATGGCCATATTGGGCGACATTGTAGCAAAAGATGCTCTAGATTTTCTTCATCAAGTACATGATGTATGGTGAGGACTGAGGATCCAATGAACAAAACATTGTGTTATGCTTGAATGTGATGTCTACAACAGTGATATGACTAATGGCCTGACTGCTAAGAACAGAAATTTGAATGTCATAATTGACTCAAGGGCCTAAGATAATAATGTGGAGTGATGAAATTTGAAAAGGGTCATCAATTGCGCAACGGGTGACCCCTGACCTCAACTTTGGATATTTAAATGTGTAATGTGTGAACGGCCTATTGTGAAAACACTGAATTTGGATTTTACGTATTGCGTGAATGAATTTAACAGTCATGAATGACTTGAATAAGTTTTAATAGTCAACAGCGGTAATCTTTGAATCCCTCTTGGAGAACTCGGAACTTATAATTATGTATTTATAATTTTGTATGGAGGGAATAAAAAGGAATTTGACCTTTACACTCACCATCAAAACCAACACAGAACATGAAAATCCTAATGCAAACTTTAAAAAAAAAAAAAAAAAAAAAAAAAAAAAAAACAACTCGTAAGTTCGCTGTCTCCCGTCGCTCTCATAAATCAGTTACAGGGAATAAAGCTCATATAGGTACTCATCAAAGTTGAGTCTTTCAAACTTGATTCCAAATTGGGACATGGGGTATTTCCAAAGCCTTTATTCCTCTACGAAGCTTGGATTGAATGATTGGGGAATGTTTGAATGAATAGTAGATATATTACTGATTTGCGAAAGTACCTATTGAGTGAATGATATCTTGATCGGTTAAGTTGAGAGAACATCCCATTCATACTTCACAGTGAATTTCACTACACACAACACACTCATCAGAACAGGTGATGGGAAATGTCGTGGGTGTCAACAGAGAAATAGCTGTGGTCACAGAGAAAATCTCCAAATAAGGCAGTCTGAGTCATCTCCTCACTCGGGTTTAAAATAGAACCAGATCCGTTATGTGCAGAATTTATTCAATCTTCTTTGGCAATTCATTAGGAAGATTAGTTTAGTTCAGGAACTAAGATTATTTAGGAGTCAAGATAAAAACTGGTACGTACGTAATTGGAGATGTTTAGAATTTTCTCAAGATTGTGATGGATTGTGTGTAGGTTGACAATTAGGTACCTATAATTAAACTATCTATCATTAAGTAAATAGGTGATTTACAAAATCTCAGTAGGTACATAGTTAAAAGAAAATTAATAATTAATGTGTTTTCTCGTGAAGAAACAACAAGTTGGTCACTTACCTACTTGGTATAAAATCCCTGACTGGACGAAACCATGGATAAAAGTGGTGGTGAGAAGTGTGGATTCCTGGAAACAGGAGAAAAACAACAGTTTTACTAAATCAGGTACACAAATGATTACGTTTTTAGAATTGTTAAGTTAGTTAAAATTAAAATTAAACCTGATTGATGTGAGTTTACATACATTTTATCTCAGGTTGAATATATTCCGTTTTGTTAAATAATCACGTGGGAGAAATCATTTTCTTGGTCGGTCACAGAAAGAGAAAATTAGAAATCCTCCGATTGATTTGTTGTACACAATTGAAACAAATCTCCTAGTAGACAATACAATCGAAGAAAAAACTATTGAAGTAATTGAAAAGTCATGGACTCTGTCGTGGATGGTCAAAAGAAACCGAAAATATTTGATTAGAAATGAAATGATTCAGCAAATACGTAAATCATTCGTTACGTGTAAGTGTAAGTAGCGATTAGTGAATTATCTTACTCGGTATGTGATGTGCCTACTTGTAAAATTCACTTTCTCAGTAATTTGAAAAGCGGCTATAGCTCTATGAAATTTCCAACATATTTTGAAGATAGCTCTTTTGAAAAGGCTACCTTTGCCTTGGTTCAGTAAAAAGTAGTTACCTACTTTCCATTTTGCACTAGCTTCTAAGAAGATAAGTTATATTCTTGATCAACTTACCTATCAACTTGATCAACTTATTATATAAAATAAATAATAACAGAGTAGAACACTGAGGGAGATTAAGAAATTAATTATGAATTATCTCTAACATGTCCTTGAACTCTGAGATAGATATTGAGAGTCTGAAAACTGATTCACTTTTATTATTCGACCTCTAACTTCAATAGACAAACCGTCAGAAACGTTTGTCACAGATCACAGCACACCAGATCTTTATGCGATCTTCCAAGATAAAATCAGAAAAATATCAATTTTCTGTATCGTGGGATTATTCACAGATCACAGCACACCAGATCTTTATGCGATCTTCCAAGATAAAATCAGAAAAATATCAATTTTCTGTATCGTGGGATTATTTTTATCAATTTATTAATGTGTCAAGAACTAATATTAAGTATCGGATATTTATGATTGTTGTTAAGGGCAAACAAGTTCTTGAGAACTGATCTTTTTAGAGAATTTAGAGCAATGTCACCTAAGAGTACACCAGTTTCTATCTTAGACGGTATTCTTTTAGCTAGGTGGGAGGCTTTCAGCAAATCCAGACCAGCTGGTTTATGACATGAACCATAGATGAAAAAAATCCCCAATTTTTAGAGGAAAGATTGAACCATTACCTATGGCCTATGGTCATGAGAGAAATATACTGACATGAACTTCTTATTTTATTAATGTGTCAAGAACTAATATTAAGTATCGGATATTTATGATTGTTGTTAAGGGCAAACAAGTTCTTGAGAACTGATCTTTTTTAGAGCAATGTCACCTAAGTGTACACCAGTTTCTATCTTGGACGGTATTCTTTTAGCTAGGTGGGAGGCTTTCAGCAAATTCAGACTAGCTGGTTTATGGCATGAACCATGGATGAAAAAAATCCCCAATTTTTAGAGGAAAGATTGAACCATTACCTATGGCCTATGGTCATGAGAGAAATATACTGACATGAACTTCACCTACTCCTATGAACATCCTAATCCTAATGAAGAATTTGCATTCATTTTTGACAAATAGTTCAATTAGAGCTACATAGAGTTGTGTGCTAATTCCAACGTCTTTGTAACATCACCTTTGTATTACGTGTTGGTAATCTTGTCTGAACTCTTAGATGATTATCTTAAGTATCTACTAATAGATTTCGCTGCACAAAATCACACTCATAAAATATGACAGCATTCTGAACTCTTAGATGATTATCTTAAGTATCTACTAATAGATTTCGCTGCACAAAATCACACTCATAAAATATGACAGCATTTTTTTTTATTGCCATACATGTTCTTCGTAATGATAATTGTGTCTGATACTCTTGAAAGTACATTCGTACTCTTTAGTTTAATACGCTCAGAGTCTAGGATTGTGAAATTCTGAAATGTCTCAGATAGGTATATCATAAGAATTGAAATAGACCAAGGATGGGAACCTAACGATTTACCATGCTTGTAAGTTCAAATAAAGTTGAAATTATTTGTAATATAATATGATACAATAAAGATATACATGTGTTGTACTGCTCACTTATTATTGTTTTGCTATTTGAAGGTATCATTTGTTATTAAATTTGTAACTTTGATAATGTGGATATACAGGATATGAGGTGAGTTCCCTTCTGTTTCGATCTTCAAATTTCAAAACTCAAGTGGTCCAAGATTTGAAGGTGCTGGTGGGAAGGGAAGGAAGGAGACATGCTGATGATATTTGATATATATGTATCTTGGCAAATTTTGATAGCCCATAAATGTAGTACGAGTATGTACAATTGTACAACCTACATACATATGCTGTTAATTTCAAAATTAGGCTGGTAATACCCTCGTATATGATTATGTATTTACAAGAAGATTCAAATTTTATGTTCTTTTTACATCTTTTAAGGGATTTATACAGTTGCAGTGGCAGGATTCTCACTTCTGTTAGCTCTTCCACCCAACCACTTGAAGTTATTTCTGGACCATCCACTGCATGGGTAGGTAAGTAGGAATAGTAAACAGGTAAATCAATCTATCACGTCCCAGTCTGAATGGTGAGAAGATATTGTACAAGAAAGATAAATTTGTCGATTTTACGACCGTGTGAGAAAATCCAACACCATTTGTCTCGAAGAGCATCCTGTATGTGTATTGAACTTGGTTTCCATTGTTATGAAACATGCGAGTTCAAAGCTTCCAAGTTTCATCGAGCCTACTTGTTATGAAAGTGCGAATGAAAGAAGATAGTCAGTGTCGTGTCGTGAGATTTTCAAAAGGGGAAGCTATAAACTCATATACGGTATGCAGATCTCCTTTTGGTCTTATACCGCCCGGACATTATCAATACTGTGTCATAGGAGAGATATGTATGGTCGATAAATTGGGAACACAAGTGTGGACATTATGGACAGTCTGCGGATGCCCAGGTGGTATAAAGCTGTGTTCACACATAGTCAACGGTTGTCGATCGATGTCGACTGACTCAAACCGTCCACACTGCCTCGACAACATACACGGATTCACCTCGTCAATCGACCATTGAGACGGCCATCAACTATGTATGGCCACAGCTTTAGAATCCAGGTTCAACCGACCCCTAGAAGTGGCACTTTCCGCAGAAATATGACGAGGAGATGAGGAGACGTGGGACAAGAAAAAATCTTAGAGAGGAAGGGAAACGGTGCTCCTCTAGCTTCCATTGATAAACACACCACTGGAATTTACAATCTTGATCCTTTATCTTCAAGAACAATAGGTTGTTCATCTGTGAAGAATTCACGTTAGAATGTTTGATCGTCATTTGTTTTGAACTCTTCAATAAGATCATGCAGTTTATTTTGATCTCAGCAAAATAAATAAATAATAATAGTGCTTATTTATACTGCTCGCATAGGACTGAAAAGTCCCTTTACTCCAGCAGTAGGCTACTACTACTATTGTGGTCAAATTCTCAAATTATATTGAGGATAAAATTCCATACCACGGCTGGGATTGAACCCATGCCCTCCTGTTTACCAGGCGAGCGCCTTGACCACTACACCACCGAGGCAGGTAAACGACCACAATAAACTGCAAAATTGTGCAGAAAGGGCTTTGGTTCTACATACGTTCGCTTTTCTGCAATTCCTACGTGACAAGTTTATTGTCTACAAGCCTCTTCAACTCTACAGTACAGTTTACCAAAGTCGATTGCTATTGACTGAAACCGTTATAAAGTAATTAAGATCAAGAATTTTGATGACACGTACACAATGACAGTAAAGTTTGTACGTAGTATAAACGTCGATTTACGCACCCAAAGTAGGTACATACATCGAAAGTTCTGGTATGTCGGTACATGGAATACAAGAACCAACAATATTCGACAGTTAACCTACAATAAATCATAGATAACGAAGAAAAATATAATTGACCAAGTAAATATTCAACACTGTTTCAACCTTGCCAAGGAAATGGTCTAATGCTAATGGTCCATAAAAGAATATATGGAACAAGAGGTCAGACAATTTACCATTCTTACTTGTATAATGTTCACTTATGTTTGACATTTCAAAATTAGGTATACCTCCCAAAAACTACATGTTTGTACTGCAGTCAAATTACTACCAATGAGTTCCACTAGTGAGGTGCAATTAATGTTGACATTAAAAATAGACCAAAAAACCAAAGTTCATTTGGATTTAGGGCCTCAAACAACATTCCAACTTCCAACATATTGTAGGTAATGTAGATATGTATGACTTCATGGGAACGTTTGTCATAACTAATAACTTACTACTTCTTAAGAACTTTAAGTATATGGAACAAGAGGTCAGACAATTTACCATTCTTACTTGTATAATGTTCACTTATGTTTGACATTTCAAAATTAGGTATACCTCCCGAAAACTACATGTTTGTAATGCAGTCAAATTACTACCAATGAGTTCCACCAGTGAGGTGCAATTAATGTTGACATTAAAAATAGACCAAAAAAAAACTAAAGTTCATTTGGATTTAGGGCCTCAAACAACATTCCAACTTCCAACATATCGTAGGTAATGCAGATATGTATGACTTCATGGGAACGTTTGTCATAACTAATAACTTACTACTTCTTAAGAACTTTAAAGAGGGATATCTCATTACTCATTATACTATCTTAAGAAGGATGCGGATTTAGTATAGGTTTTCATGGGTCCAAAAGATGTAAACGACCATTCCATCGAAGTAGCCTTACAAAGAAGGAGGAAATATTGTGCTATCAGAATTCCTTGGACTGGTAGATGTGCTGAAATTTACCTACATTTCGAAGTTATTCCTAGCACGTAGAGACTGAAATACACACTTCGTATGGTGCACCACAATATCTCGGAGTGCCGAAAAGCGTTTTGTTGGTAAACTATTGCAAGCGACTCATGCTCATGATTCATGAAGATAATATACATAATGGCACCGGAGATGCTAAGATGCAAATATCATATTCAAGATTGAAAAGAACACGGTGGAATGTGAACTTCTTGAGTTTTACTTTTTAGTCATCTGTTCTCATGAGATTATAACACAATGCACTTATTGTCAAAGTCGAGTGGTGAAATCCTTTAGGAGACAGAATCAAATTGTTTTAGAGTGGCTCCAATGGCTCAATCCCTAGCATAATTCAAATGTGCAGGTTTGCCCACGACTAAAAACATATAGAAAAGGGAAGAGCGTTTTCAATTAATTTCCTTAAATAAGTTTTGTCAAGAGTTTCATGGTTTCAGCATGAACTACGAAACAAAGTCCATTTTCTGATACGCTCAATATTAATAGCGCCAACATCATACATTGCGGAATAGACGAAATTCGAGTTAATTTGCAATTTGTAACCTAGATTAAGTGCTGAGACGTAGCGTCTGCAATGATTTCACCCCGGGCTGTCGATTTTGTATTCATTTTGGCATGTAATCACAAAATTCACTCGAAAGAAGAGATTGTGTTACACTAGCACTGCCCCTAGGGTGGTAAGATAAATCAAACTTTAATATTCCAGGATAGCATGTTGTACAGGATTCAACTGTAAATCATGTGTAAGTGCAAAGGATGAATTGTAAATTTATTCGTTAAATTCAGGTAGCTACATAGATACAATCAGCACAGACAAGGCAGAGGTCTAATGCATTGTTCTAAGTTGAAATTTACGGGAGCAACAAATGACGCCATCCACATTAGGTAATTACATAGGCGTAGATAAGTACCTACTACGCACAAGTACCTATAAGTGTGTAATACTCCTACGTACCTAATATTTAACCTAAAAAAAATCCTTTATTTCAACCAGGATACAATGTAGGTAAATATTTGAAGACGACATACGAAAAGTATGGTAATTTTACGACTCATGCAGTGCAATAATTTATAGGCAATCTCGATATGGATAACACTATAAACACACACATACAAGACCATAAGAATATGGATAACAGTATAAAGACACACACATATGAGACCATCAGACTCTCTGAGACTTCAGGAAGAATGACTCTAAACAAATATGCAGACATTCAATTCATAATTAGAATCCGAATGGAGTCTGTCTTGAGCCAGGGTGCTTGATACCAAAGAGAAATTCTGTGCATTTAACCTGTGATTGCAGAAAAGGAATGAAATTAAATATACCACCTTGTTTATACTAGAAACATGGAGCTGAAAAGTCCCCTGAGGGGTTGGTGAAAAATAACAAAGTAAAAGACCGAAAACAAGAGTTCCATCTTTAAATCTCACTCTGAAAATGGTAGATCCAATAAGAAACCAACCACTGTAAGATATAACCCATGATGAGATTGATGAGGCATATGGTCCTTTTGTCCTTTAGTCCAGAAAACTTTCAGCGAAAAGTTTTTGGACCAAAGGACATTTTGCAAAAAGTTTTCAGGTCCAAAGGATGGACTTTTGCAAAATGTTTACAGAATCTTTTTCTTCTCATGAATCTCAAGACTACTTGTCTCATGACTACAGATTTAATGAGATGTTAGGTAATAATGAGACTGTAAATGAATATGTCTAGAAACCACAACTCCTCGAGGGTTAATAAAGTAGCAGTTAATACTGGAATGATGATTCAACAAAACAATTATAGCTCGGAACATCACAGCTACCGGAGTTATGCAGTATGCTGAGATAATATGAGAAATTTCACGTGCCAAAATACATATCTCGCTAATAATAATCCAAAGGAGACAGGAAACCCGAAAACAAGCACACCAACTGCTAAGGTCTTATCGTCCCGTAAGCGAAGAGGAAAGAACGAACCTTATCCGTTCAGGATAAAATCCGCCCCGGGCGGGAATCGAGCCCGCGAGCTAGCGCTTACAAGGCACACGCTCTACCAACCGAGCTAGGTGTCTGATACTCTTGAAAGTACATTCGTACTCTTTAGTTTAATACGCTCAGAGTCTAGGATTGTGAAATTCTGAAATGTCTCAGATATATCATAAGAATTGAAATAGACCAAGGATGGGAACCTAACGATTTACCATGCTTGTAAGTTCAAATAAAGCTGAAATTATTTGTAATATAATATGATACAATATAGATATACATGTGTTGTACTGCTCACTTATTATTGTTTTGCTATTTGAAGGTATCATTTGTTATTAAATTTGTAACTTTGATAACGTGGATATACAGGATATGAGGTGATTTCCCTTCTGTGCCCAAAACTTGAATAGTCCGAGATTTGAAGGTGTCGTGACTTGCTGGTATCTGATATGTATCTTGGCCAATTTTGAAAGTGTGTAGTACGAGTAAGTACAACCTACATATGCTGGTATTTTCAAAATTAGGGTGGTAACACCCTCGTACATATTATTATTTACAAGAAGGTTCAACTATCATGTACTTTTTCCATCTTTCAACGGTTTTTGTCCAGTTGCAGTGGAAGGATTCTCACTTCTGTGAGCTCTTCCACCCAACCACTTGAAGTTATTTCTGGACCATCCACTGCATGGGTAGGTAAGTAGGAATAGTAAACAGGTAAATCAATCTATCACGTCCCAGTCTGAATGGTGAGAAGATATTGTACAAGAAAGATAAATTTGTCGATTTTACGACCGTGTGAGAAAATCCAACACCATTTGTCTCGAAGAGCATCCTGTATGTGTATTGAACTTGGTTTCCATTGTTAGGAAACATGCGAGTTCAAAGCTTCCAAGTTTCATCGAGCCTACTTGTTATGAAAGTGCGAATGAAAGAAAATAGTCAGTGGCGTGTCATGAGATTTTTAAAAGGGGAAGCTATAAACTCATATACGGTATGCAGATCTCCTTTTGGTCTTATACCACCCGGACATTATCAATACTGTGTCATAGGAGAGATATGTATGGTCGATAAATTGGGAACACAAGTGTGGACATTATGGACAATCTGCGGATGCCCAGGTGGTATAAAGCTGTGTCCACACATAGTCAACGGTTGTCGATCGATGTCGACTGACTCAAACCGTCCACACTGCCTCGACAACATACACGGATTCACCTCGTCAATCGACCATCGATCGACGGCTGTCAACTATGTATGGCCACAGCTTTAGAATCCAGGTTTAACCGACCTCTAGAAGTGGCACTTTCCGCAGAAATATGACGAGGAGATGAGGAGACGTGGGACAAGAAAAAATCTTAGGTCTTATCGTCCCGTAAGCGAAGAGGAAAGAACGAACCTTATCCGTTCAGGATAAAATCCGCCCCGGGCGGGAATCGAGCCCGCGACCTAGCGCTTACAAGGCACACGCGCTACCAACCGAGCTAACTAGGCTGGCAGTACCCTGTTTGTTATTATCAATAAAAGGCGAACATTGAACAATATGTATCCAATATAACATAACATAATAATATTCTCCACATATAACATAGCTATAACACTGCTATGGGCATAAAGATGCAGTGTAGCCGCAGTAAATATTCATCTGAAGCCCCCGGGGCCTGGGAAAACGCTGCATTTTAATTTCACGTTGAAAATTATTATTTGCATTTCTGTTTCCCTATAAAATGAAAGCCTCATAATGGGGAAATAGGGTACAATCATAAACAATATACTGTATCCGACCAGACAGTGTAAAAAAGGCTGAAATTTAATTTTGTTTAAATTTTGCTTCTCTAGTGCGATAAATTCTCAGAATACCTTCATCAAACCTCTAGCTTCCATTGATAAACACACCACTGGAATTTACAATCTTGATCCTTTATCTTCAAG
Organism: Diaphorina citri; assembly: GCF_000475195.1. Lineage (NCBI taxonomy): Eukaryota > Metazoa > Arthropoda > Insecta > Hemiptera > Psyllidae > Diaphorina > Diaphorina citri. The sequence goes on along the minus strand of NW_007378077.1, from coordinate 86,748 downwards.
AACAATAGGTTGTTCATCTGTGAAGAGTTCACGTTAGAATGTTTGATCGTCATTTGTTTTGAATTCTTCAATAAGATCATGCAGTTTATTTTGATCTCAGCAAAATAAATAAATAAATAATAATAGTGCTTATTTATACTGCTCACATAGGACTGAAAAGTCCCTTTACTCCACCAGTAGGCTACTACTACTATTGTGGTCAAATTCTCAAATTATATTGAGGATGAAATTCCATTACACGGCTGAGATTGAACCCACGCCCTCCTGTTTACCAGACGAGCGCCTTGACCACTACACCACCGAGGCAGGTAAACGACCACAATAAACTGCAAAATTGTGCAGAAAGGGCTTTGGTTCCACATACGTTCGCTTTTCTGCAATCCCTACGTGACATATCTTAAGTTTATCGTCTACAAGCTTCTTCAACTCTACACTCTACAGTACAGTTTACCAAAGTCGATTGCTATTGACTGAAACCGTTATAAAGTAATTAAGATCAAGAATTTTGATGACACGTACACAATGACAGTAAAGTTTGTACGTAGTATAAACGTCGATTTACGAACCCAAAGTAGGTACATACATCGAAAGTTCTGGTATGTACATGGAATACAAGAACCAACAATATTCGACAGTTAACCTGCAATAAATCATAGATAACAAAGAAAAATATAATTGACCAAGTAAATATTCAACACTGTTGCAACCTTGCCAAGGAAATGGTCTAATGCTAATGGTCCATAAAAGAACTAGGGTAAAACCCCCAATGGCCGACACCTGTTGTAATCATCGACACCCTACTCGTATTTCTTTAATAATAAGAAATCTGCGTGGTTTACACGTGATCAAATCTATTCACTAGGATCTCCCCACCCCCCTCCATCTTTTTCACAACATTACAGCTTAAAGGCCTCAGCCGTCTGAGAGACATGAACCAGACTAGATAGAATTACCTAAATGTTATTAAGTTATTTTTTCTTCTTTCTAAGAGGAGAAGTGTAACAACACTTTATCGTCCCTAAAGCGAAGAGAGGACGACAGGATAGGAGGAAACCAGTGGCCGCCCCTTTCGGAAGTCGATACTGCGAGCTATAGGCCCACTTTCCAAGAAGCCAACTGATTGGAGTTTTTAACTCAAAGCTAAAAAAAAAAGGGCGGTATTTTGACCGCTTTTGGACGGATTTCGACCGTTTTTTGGCGGTTTTCAGCTATACCGACTAAACGGTTAGAGGTATGGTAAAAGTTAGGGAAAATAATACTCAAATAAGCATCATTCAATAGGATAAGGAAAGTCGTGTGATGTTCACACCAGATTTTTTACATATAAAGCTAAATCAAAATTTTGAAGGTGTACCTTCAAAATCAAGCCCCCCCAAAAATTTAGGCAAGAACCGCCTATGATGAAGTTCTTGTTGGCTACCTGTGTTGTTTGGTATTATTTTTGGTATCCTTACTATCAAGGTTTCGATTAAAAACTTGTTCATTATGTGCGTTGGACGTGTGATATACCTAAGGTAAAAATTTACTGGGTGTTCAAAGTGAAGAATCTTCCAAGTCGGTTTTATCGTAAGGGAAAAACATCCATACTGAGATGATTTATCAGTGTTATCTTTTATGATTCAGATCTTTATGTCTCTCTATTATGTACCGACCTCTCTTATGTTCAGTATTCAGTGACCCACTATAATTTTGTATTCTAATTGGATCCCTATTTAAACTAAAATAACGATCCACAAGATCAAAGGAAAAAGTGTGGAATATACATTTTGAGTCTACAAGTCCAGGCTATAAGCAGAAAGCGTCCCATATTTTCCTCCCTATTAAGAACCCCGCAACCAGGATCCCAATAAATAACACCAAATCCTTTACATGAACACCTGAGTCCAGAACATCCCATATTTCATGCAGCCCCTAGGATGGGAGAGCGGACGAAGCACTTAAGTAAGCTTCAACCCTCTCCCGTGGTAAAACAAGTACAAGAGGTGGGAGTTAATATTGATAAATGTGGGTAAGTCAATATTGATAAATGAGCGGAAACCCCGTGGTAATATTATGTCGGAATTTTCAATTTTCTCAATAGAGAAAGGATATCGTAGAAACTATATTCACCTCTCCCATGAGTTCTTGATAAATAGACAATCAAACACAGAATATACAGATAGGCCTTTTTAAGAGAGACGCAAAACATCCAAAAACACAATATTACCTCCCCAAAAGCAGATGAGATAACTGGAGTTTTTCGATGCAGAATGTCATGGTCAGATATTGATGATTTTGTAAACCAATTTCGTAAAGCTCCACAGATGACTTCAAGAGCCTAAGGTGCTGATCCCAAGATTTCACACAGATGCAGTCAGTCCTGTCACCATCCACATCTTCACGACGGTAAACAGGTCAACAATTAGGTAGGTAAGTCAAGGAACACACGCGCCATCCAGCCAAACAAGATAGAAGCCGGTAAGTTGTTGTCAGTCAACAAGTTGTTTTGCTTCCTGTTCCTCTCAATTTTTCGCACAAAACTGCTTTATCAAGGAGGATACGACTTCCCAAATCCCCCAAATTATAATCCCATACGGTTTTTATGGGAGACAATAAAATGGAATGTAGGTCTGTGGGTAAATCTAGACACTTCGACGGAAGGAATCAATTACTAATTCATCAGTCAGGTCATGGAGTAGGTTTATGACAGTGGGTAAAGCAACCAAACCTGTAACATGGCATGGCAGCCGGTTTAGGATAAGTACCTACAATGTTGATACTTTAGAGACAGGCCATTCACAGGTGGAGAGGTATTAGAGGTTCCAATAAATTGACATGCAAAGTATCATGTGAGTGTGATATAAGTAAGGTGATATAATATAGCAAGATCAAACACTATTGCTCTGTGGCATAGCTCATATATGGAGTAGTTCCGACAAATATGGCAGAACTGTCTACTCCAGTTCTGTACGGACTCTCTAGTCCGTTAGTGGTTTCCAACATAAGGTGATTCACCTTTGAACGGAGTAAAACAGGTATTTGATGATGTAGGTACGTACGCTACTGTTTTCGCGATAGAAGATGTGATAATACTACCAATATACATATCTTCTGGATGTATTGATGACTTCAAGAGCCTAAGGTGCTGATCCCAAGATTTCACACAGATGCAGTCAGTCCTGTCACCATCCACATCTTCACGACGGTAAAGAGGTCAACAATTAGGTAGGTAAGTCAAGGAACACACGCGCCATCCATCCAAACAAGATAGAAGCCGGTAAGTTGTTGTCAGTCAACGAGTTGTTTTGCTTCCTGTTCCTCTAAATTTTTCGCACAAAACTGCTTTATCAAGGAGGATACGACTTCCCAAATCCCCCAAATTATAATCCCGTACGGTTTTTATGGGAGACAATAAAATGGAATGTAGGTCTGTGGGTAAATCTAGACACTTCGACGGAAGGAATCAATTACTAATTCATCAGTCATGTCATGGAGTAGGTTTATGACAGTAGGTAAAGCAACCAAACCTGTAACATGGCATGGCGGCCGGTTTAGTATAAGTACCTACAATGTTGATACTTTAGAGACAGGCCATTCACAGGTGGAGAGGTATTAGAGGTTCCAATAAATTGACATGCAAAGTATCATGTGAGTGTGATATAAGTAAGGTGATATAATATAGCAAGATCAAACACTATCGCTCTGTGGCATAGCTCGTATATGGAGTAGTTCCGACGAATATGGCAGAACTGTCTACTCCAGTTCTGTACGGACTCTCTAGTCCGTTAGTGGTTTCCAACATAAGGTGATTCACCTTTGAACGGAGTAAAACAGGTATAAATTTGATGATGTAGGTATAGGTACGCTACTGTTTTCGCGATAGAAGATGTGATAATACTACCAATATACATATCTTCTGGATGTATGTCATCAGAGGATTATCCCTCAAAAGAAACTATGTAATCATTTCTTTTTGTTCAAACAAAATTCAAGAAGTGTAATAATAAAAGATTCGGTTCGAACTGATTTGTTCTCAAAAATAAAACCACTTAAATAAATATAACACAGAAATCTGTAGACACTAAATGAATATCAGCTACTATCTGCAAATCTGCATACCTTCGTGGATAACCTATATTAAGCTACAGTGCTACGTCTTATTAGATAATAGCTAAGTAGTGTAAGTATTCCAAATTGGAAACAATAAAATCGGAATCACTTCCTATGTAATAAAACGGATTCCTGTTTTCCCTGTCATTGAAACGAAACCAGCATTGAATAATTAGGTGACATGGTGACAATATAGTGAAAGGCCGAGGCCATGTAACATCTTAACATAAACAACAGTTTTATGGAGTAGACTTATAATTATTGTTATATTTGTTTGAATTATAAATCAAGGTATGTAGTGTGCGAGGTAGTGGATGCCAAATTAGCAATCTTTGTGCTTCTGTGTAATGGTTTCCGCGGTGGACTTCAGATCCAGAGTTTGGTGGTTCGAGACAACATTTGTTATTTCATGTCTACAGTACTTCTTTTTCTTTATTAACATAAACAACAGTTTTATGGAGTAGACTTATAATTATTGTTATATTTGTTTGAATTATAAATCAAGGTATGTAGTGTGCGAGGTAGTGGGTGCCAAATTAGCAATCTTTGTGCTTCTGTGTAATGGTTTGCGCGGTGGGCTTCAGATCCAGAGTTTGGTGGTTCGAGACAACATTTGTTATTTCATGTCTACAGTACTTCTTTTTCTTTATTAACATTCAAGTGTTGAACAATTTTGTTTAGTTTGAGATAATGGTCAAGTACGATATCATACATATTTCTCGACATGGTCTTCACTTGACTGGAGTGGAGTGAAGACCATGTCGAGAAATATGTATTCAAGTGTTGGTCTAAAAGTGCGTCCACACTGTCGTCTCGTAGGTAAAGTCGAATAAGAATGACTGCTTCTAGTTAAAGAATGGAAAGGAACTATGAAATACTCGTAAATCTTTCTCGCCTCTTCGTATCGAACCCGCGATCTTCTTTGTGTTAACCGAGAATCTCGTTAGACTATCTTATTGTCTATCATGACACAAAGATCAGTTACTGCTCTTACCATGACAGTCTCTCATGGTTTGTTAGTTTGCTACTTAGCTCTGATTTAAGTAGGCTTAGTGTTGTTTTTCTTTCTCGCCTCTTCGTATCGAACCCGCGATCTTCTTTGTGTTAACCGAGAATCTCGTTAGACTATCTTATTGTCTATCATGACACAGAGATCAGTTACTGCTCTTACCATGGCAGTCTCTCATGGTTTGTTAGTTTGCTACTTAGCTCTAATTTAAGTAGGCTTAGTGTTGTTTTTTCTCCGGTCAATGAGTTTTTAGCTTCGAAGTTTACTTCCTAATATATGATTTCAATCTGGACCTCACACTCCACATTTCACCGCAAATATTGCTTTTGATCAGGCCTGGATTAAGAATGCCTCTCCGTGTCCACAAATTAGATTCGTTTGGGAGGTTGCAATTACTGCTGTTAAGAAGTACAAAGTCTACATATTATGTAGCTCACAGAAAAACGAGTCCCTCACGATTTCAGTGCTGAAAAAGCCGGGTGAAGTCCAATTTGTCCAGCTATCCCAAAAATCTTCGAATCCTAGATCTTTCAGCCTCCAAGTCAAATATGAATACCACTCAACACAAACCCAGAACATTAAATCATTTGCATAAGATGACATTTATTTTATGCGACCAGGTAGGTGACTCTAATTTGTCAATTAAATGAATTCAAATTGGATTATGTACAAAGGAATGAAGATACATTCTCCAGAGGTAAATATCACGGTCACCATATTCACTACTGTCTGTTCACACCAATATCTTATTATAATAACCATCAGTGACATCAAACAAGACAAGAGAGTTTTTTCTTACACCAATTTAAATTCGAAATTTTAGGAGCTTAGGACAAGGTAAAACCTTAAACTTGCTTGATTATGTACAAAGGAATGAAGATACATTCTCCAGAGGTAAATATCACGGTCACCATATTCACTACTGTCTGTTCACACCAATATCTTGCTATAATAACCATCAGTGACATCAAACAAGACAAGAGAGTTTTTTCTTACACCAATTTAAATTGGAAATTTTAGGAGCTTAGGACAAGGTAAAACCTTAAACTTGCAACGGAGGTCAGGTTATATTTCTGGGAGAAAAGACCTGCAATGACGAAGAAGAGCTAAGTTGACTAAAAAGGATTTGCATGTTCTTAGGATGATGAGTCACATAGGAAAAATGTCTTCAGATTCTCACAAGTAGAATCAACCTAGATAATCGAATGCATTCGATTACCTAGGTTGATTCTACTTGTGAGAATCTGAAGACATTTTTCCTATGTGACTCATCATCCTAAGAACATGTGAACCGAAAGTACCGAAACTCGGTGGTGTAGTAGTCTGGTAAATAGGAGAGAGCGCCTTTGGACATAAGATACAATTAGGTACTTAGCAACTATAAACAGAAATGATAATGTGAAGAATGAGAATACATCCAAACTGAGATGGAAATCTAGCCGGCAAAAGACCTGCAATGACGAAGAAGAGCTAAGTTGACTAAAAAGGATTTGCATGTTCTTAGGATGATGAGTCACATAGGAAAAATGTCTGCAGATTCTCACAAGTAGAATCAACCTAGATAATCGAATGGAAACTAGCTGAACCGAAAGTACCGAAACTCGGTGGTGTAGTAGTCTAGTAAATATGAGAGAGCGCCTTTGGACCTAAGATACAATAAGGTACTTAGCACCTATAAACAGAAATGATAATGTGAAGAATGAGAATAAATCCAAACTGAGATGGAAATCTAGTCGGAATACCTAAGTGTGTACAGAACAATCCTTGTATGTACATACCTGAAAGGTGTAAAACGTTAAGAACCAACTTGTCATGCAGGTTAAGTAATTTGTTCTATATAGATAGCAAACTCAATGCAGCATATTATGTAGATACATATAGGTATGTAGTATGTACAATGAACATGGCTGTCCGAGGAGATCCACCTTTTACTAAAAGGGGACTTTTTTTTCTCTCGAGAAAATAGGTACTTTTCTCGCTCGTAGTAGTTCAATGCCGGCAGAAACATGGACTCCCTGAACTTGAAATCAGTCAACTCAATGACAACGCAAACAACAAGCACAAGAATATGTTAATGATGATAACAATTTCCAGCACAATATAATGTGGAGTAATAAATTGGATTTGCATTAAGAGTTTCTAGTGACAATACTTTAATCAGTCACCAATGTCATGAATCATATTGAAAGAGAATCTTCTATTAATCTATAATGGGACAATAAAGGTCTACTATCACAATGTGATTTAGTTAATCAAGGATTTAGATTTCGCACAAGCTGGCAGGCATTGAAGTTTTGGCAACCTCATACACATACACATCAAAGGTGTAGTCGGATAATCAAGCGGAAAAGTGATATCCATGCTACTTATTCGGTAGATTGTAAATCATAAATTGATCTCGCAAATGGCAATCTACATATTATGAAGAGTGATGATTTAGGATTTTTTGATAACGGAAATAAAATATAGGAAGGAAAAGTCTACACCCTCAACAGTAAGGATGTCTTTAGGGAGATCATTATAGAAGACAACAAAAGGAAGAGAGTAGTAACACACTATAAGAGAGACAAAAGAAAGGGAGAGTATCCACAAAACGAAAGTAACAGAGAAAATTGGCACTAAATATGAATAGGTCAATTACCAACCAAGACTCATTAGTCAAACATATGCTCGTATCATACATCACATGCACATCCTACATGTCATAGGTCCCCAAGTCCCTATTATCCATCAGTTACAAAAATTCCGGCATTAGGCTAACGTTATCAAATCAATGCAACATTACGTGTAAGTACCTGCTCGTAAACGAAAAGCACATCCTACATGTCATAGGTCCCCAAGTCCCTATTATCCATCAGTTACAAAAATTCCGGCATTAGGCTAACGTTATCAAATCAATGGAACATTACGTGTAAGTACCTGCTCGTAAACGAAACTGTTGTCACCAGAACGAAATTTCATGGTTACACCATAGACCAAAACGATGAGTGAGTAAATAAGTAATGTAAGTATAGCACTTAGTATGTACTTAGTAATTCATCAACGTATGTGTAAGAAGTTGGTATTTACAGGATACCTTGAAGAATTACTCCACATGAACACGTGGATCTAGGAATCTAGCTTTGATTAGATTTACACATTAAAAGTAATGAAATCAAAAACCCCAAGAAAGAATTAAAGTTCGAACGTCTTGGATTTGGTTCATTATGAAATACTGTGGAGTTGCTACAACCATCACGACCAGACAGATTACATGTTCATTGATTTTATCACTTAGAACAGTTTAAACCAAAGTAGTGATGTAAAAATAGTCGGATTCAGGAACTTCCCTGAAGGATCACGTGACAAACATGGAAATATTATTGGAAAATCCGTAAACTTATCATGTGGTAGACTTTTTGGACACAAGGACCCTGATGGCAATTCTAAGAGAATGCGAGATGCCTAACGCTTCTATGGCAACTTGGCAACAGGATTGTATTAGAATCCTTGTTAGACCCGACTATCCCAGCTTGGCTTGTCTACACTGACACTTGTACTTGCATTATGTCCCTTCATGATCAACAGGTATGCTAGCATAGGTAACATACCTGTTGTCGGTACAACAAACTCCCACAGGCAAGATGAAATGTTACATGTGATCAATATACGCCTTACGGAAAGGAATTCCATATTGACATCAGATAAATCTTCAGATCATATGGATTCTAAAAATATCTACAAATTTGAAGATAAGGAAAATGACTAATGATCTAACAATATGAGAAAATGTGTTCCATTATAATCTCAAGTACTTGGAGCGTTTTAAAATCTAAAATCACATGATATTGACAATACAAAGTGAATATTTTCCTAGACTACAAACATAGAACATTTTATTTACAAAAAATGTGAAAAATTTGTCATATTTATTCATGTGCAAATTACATTCCAAGTGAGAAAAGACTAGGGAACATTCAAAGGTTACACTACACTTAGCACTTAAAATGCTGCCCAATCTTTGAAATTGTCATGTTGATGAATATAGAGCAACTTTTTTACGTAACTTACCAATCAAAGAAACAGCGGAAGAGAAAGTAAAACGAGACAATTTAATTCCACCTCCCAAAATGAAGCTTTAATTTTCCACACAGACTTTGGTTCAGAATAAAAACACAGATCCTTCAAAAATTAACCGGTAAAATCACAAAAGTAAAACTGATTTGAAAAAGAAAAATGTAGCAATTTTTTTATAAGAAAAATTAATAAAAAATACTTGTGAATTCAGAGAAAACGTATTGGGAAAAATTTCAATGGAATAATGGAAAAAAATATCGGAAAAACGTACGACTCAGAATAATAAATAAGTATAAAAATTAAATTATTGTTTAATTTGAAAATAAAAGCAGCCTATCACTATCACACACCACCACTTATCTCACCAACAGACCGGTTCGTTCACTGAATAGGAGAATCCTCACAAGCACCAGGCAAACTAGTAATTGAATAGCGAAATATGATTCCCCAGAAAGTAAAAGTGGTCTGGTGGGAGAGGATTGGGTCAAGGGCAGATCCAAAGTACCAGCTGATCTACCAACACCATCAGTGACCAAACCAAACGCCACAGAGTCAGTCAAGTTTGGCAGATTCTTCTATTGTTCGAGATTCTGCTAGCTCGCGGCTTTGCATCCTTTTAGAAGACAAGGTCGAGTAGTAATTAAAAGATATTACACTTTATCCTGTTCATTAAGAACATTGAGATTGAAATTGGTAATTTTTCCAAGTCTTTAAAAATCTGGTGTTCAAACAGCCATGCTTCGACCTTTAAAATCCTACCTGCACAAACAGTAATTAAAACACAGTAGACATTATCCTGTCCGTTAAAATAAAAATGGTATTTGTTCCAAGACTTTTTAAAAAAGTATTCAGAAGCTCGACCTTTAAAGTCTACTGAAACTATTCATAAGTGAGCAAAAGAACTAAAGTGACATTTTCGACATGCGAAGAAACACATTTGCAAAATTCCTACTCAGTAACCCCTATTACATGTACAGTGCTCAAACACGTGCCGTGCACAGACGGGCAAGGAATTTCGCAAAAGGATGTGTATACCCAATTATTTGAAGATGAACTCATTAGCAAATGATATTGAAGACCCTGATAGAACTGAATTTATTAGACAATGGTCTAAACCTCCGAAACAAAACGCCAACACCTACACATTTAATTACATGATTTACAACAAGATATATAAATTTGAACAAAGAACATGTACATGTAAAAACCTCACCGATTCATGACTGATGATCCTACAGAATCATGTGTGGCTTCCTTACAAAATCTTCCATTATGATAAGACTTTAATTCTCTATTTTAGGGTACTGTGTCATGTAACATAGGCACTTATGAAGTAATACTTGAGAATCCTAATATGTAGAGAGGTCCTATTGGCCGATCCAGGCTCGTTTGCCACAGAGTAAGTATATCTACCTTGGATGAAACTCCGGTCATGGTCCTATGGAACCTGGTGCAACTGCGGCGGATTTAGAATTTCAAAGCCCCGTCGTTTGTCAATGATATTTCATATGTAAATGAACTTGGCTGTGTGATCATCAGCACTCGAAATCAAGATGACATAATGCCATCTCGTGTACTCAGTGAAATAGAATACTGAAAAAACAATTACATATGCCTGCGCTTATAGCAATTTTCAGTGGGTAATTAATTGCTTAAACAGGATTATTTTCTGACTACAACTAAGTTTTGGGTCGGGCTACGTAGAGAATTATCAACAGCGTAAGCCAGAGTTGCACAGGTACAAAAGTCAGGCGACCTATAAAATGGATTTTAAAAGTCACAACGGAAAAAAGTAAAAGTTAGGGTAAAAGAACACTCAAATAAGCATCATTCAATAGGATAAGGAAAGTCGTGTGATGTTCACACCAGATTTTTTAAAACCAAATGAGCACCCAAAATAATGTACTGATCATTACCTATTTACCTATGTACGTGTCTAAACGTAGCATAGGTATTAAATATCTAAACATTGCTGAAAAATATCATACCAGTAAGTAGGTATGTATTTAGAAATAAAATGATAAAATTAAAGTCGACACTTAAAATGTCGTTCGTCACCGCAAGTTATGCTTTTAGAATTAACTACCTACTAAAGAAATAAGACCAACCATACTTATCCTATCTCGAAGCTGAAAAAAGCCAGCATCTTCTTACCTTGATCTAAAATATCAACATCTTTGAACTTTTTATCATAGAATATCAAAAGATAAACATGCACATGTAATCACATACATGACTATTGATATTAACGAGATGGATTCGACTTGAAAAATCTAATGAGTATGTAGAGGTAATACCTATGTAGGTACGTGTCTAAACGTAGGTAATGAATAGCTAAATTATATCCGTTCATGAACTTTGAATAACATAAATTTTACGAGATTCATGAGATTCAAGATTCCACATTTAATGAGTTGAACATAAGGTACCTAATCTTGATAGCTGTATCCTCCGCCCAATATTAAAGTAGGTAACTTACACAATAAATCTCAGTATTCGATTTCAATTTTTTTCCTTCTTAAAATGCATTAATTTGCTGAAATCGTGAACAAGCTTGAAATCTTAGGAGTTCGGAGTCAGGAGATTTATTGTCATTCGCGAATACCTTGATGATTCTGTGAGCCTTGGATTAGAAGCTTATCTGACGATCTCGTCATAGAGGGTGGATTAAAGTTCGGATTCAGTCGCCTGGAAAACGCATTCACTTGCAGACAATCTGCCAAGGCTTGGGCGAAACACAAGAGAATTACGTTAGTAGCTTGTAGATAAGTATGTGCCTAATTAATCTAATTTTATCATTATCTACTCTTAATTTGGGAGGTTTACGTCAGACAAAACGTAGATAGGTACAAATTGTCCGAAAATATCGAGATATTAGGCCAGGATCAAGACAGCAGGTACATGATCTTTCCACTTTTATTATGCCGGGATTGAGGATTTGGTGCTTTTGACGACACACTCACTAAAAAGAACTAGGTATATGGAACTCCTCTTATGCTTACTTTGCTTCCCTAATCTCATAATTATAATTACCGGTATAGAGTTGACAGCCAAATCGATGGATAAGACCGCTCATCTGTTACTGGAACCTCTAATCGATGTCTAAAGGCCTCTCATTCTTTGCTGAGTTGATACACCGGGTATTTTTCACAGCGGCTCTGAAAACACAAACATCAAATTATTATCTTCATAAATTATTTAATAAAAGAATACAATGTAGATGAATTTGACCCTATGATTCCTATGAACGTTGAAAAGGACCAAAGTTTCCATCGCAGTGTTGCGTGAACAATGAAAATGCTACAAATCGAAACGGGGTTTCCACAAGTGGTGCAAAAGAATGCAATGATAACACAAATGTTCTAACCACACCAGCACAGCCATACAAAAGTTGTTTCTCTAGCAAAAATATACGGAGCCCTTGACAGATTTAAAAGTTTAATGCGACGTAGATATTAAAAATGTGGTTAACCTAACTCTATCTCACTCGGAGCTATGTGTCTGTCTTTACCTTATGAATTGGATAATATTTTGACCGCCTTTACCTCTTCAGTTTACATAGCCCGTACATAGGGCATACCTTCCCAACAACCACTTCTACAGCTACCTGATATTGAAGACATCAAGAGAAACAATCTCGAAACAAATTCTGTACTGATTGCACTTTTCTGTATTGATGAACAGAAATTGTACAAAGTAACAGTGGTTGCATTGGTGTAAAACTATCTATAGGTGATTTGGTAAGGCCTACAGTAGAACTACCCTTGTGAACTTTGATCTTAACTTGGTTGTGTTTAGTGAACCCAAGAGGTAAATTGGTTCTATAACTGTAGTATCTAGTATCCGTTCATATATTTCACTGGATGCATAAGGAGTAAGAATAACTAAAAATTTCACGATTCTAAGCAATGTACAGACAAATCTACAATTTTATTTATATAGATATTTATGTTCCGAAGCAGTGAATATTGCCACGGGCAAACTTGAGCACCGAGACTCACTTACCTTTCTTCTGTAACGGATTTGATGGTCACTTTTGATTTCTATCATTGATCTGCTAAGCATGGCATTAATTGAAATTACAGCATGCCTTGTGCACATGCTGGGATGATAATCATTTCTACTGCATCAGCATCCAATTGACTTTTCAATTTCATGATAAGGTTATACACCTGGATCCAAGATCTTCATCACATTGTGCATTCGGTATGGTTAATTCGTGTCAGTGGTTTTTCTTTGTTGAAAGTACAAAAGTAGCAAGAATTAGATTCGTTTGGGAGGTTGCAATTACTGCTGTTAAGAAGTACAAAGTCTACATATTATGTAGCTCACAGAAAAACGAGTCCCTCATGATTTCAGTGCTCAAAAAGCCGGGTGAAATCCAATTTGTGTAAAAAAAAAAAAAAAAAAAAAAAAAAAAAAAAAAAAAAAAACATCTACTGAACTTGGAACAGCTAGCTGGTATAGGATTATTTTAGGCTAGGTGACGGGCATCAGGTAGTTTATCAAGTGGCACTCAAGCGTTACCTGTTTCTCTTCACCCTGACATAGATTTTTATTATCTTCTTTTATATTTAAACTTAATTCATTATAATAATTATCTACTTTTGTTACTCTACGCTTCCATTTCCTGATTTAAGCGATTGTTTAAAGCTAATGATGTTTCTGCCTACATAATTATTTTACCCATCATGCTCTCAACTTGATATTCGTTAAATTAACTATTTAAATAGCTGTAGTTTTGCTCGTAAAAATCCGTATGGGAAATTGGAAAATTTTGGTTATTAGAATGCAAAATTGGATATAATGAAATTCCGTTTTTCCAGCTTTCGAAACGTTTGAGTTGCTGATTAAAAATGGGAATTTGGACGAGGCACAAAAAAAGGACAGGTTTGGAGATATGGCTATATTACCAACCAGATTGGGATCTAGGTTGTAAGTTTTCAAGATAATCTCATCTCAAAGTATTATCAAGGGGATAATACTGGGTTTATTGTACGTTGAAAATACCAGAAAAGGGCTGAAAAATTTATGCATTCCTAGTCCACTTCCTTTGCATTATTTATCTAATGCAAGACATACGGGAGGCCCTCTCTGTCTTACTCACATAAGCTACGGGCCAAGCATACATAATCATAATACACTTTACATTACTGCCCCATATTCCAATCCTACTGGAATTTTTAGATTGGATAACATAAATTATCTAAGTGTATGAAAAAACCTACTCACAACAGTGGACAATAAAAAAGTTGCTCCCTTGCTCCCAAGTACATATTTTATGAGGGGCAAAAAATGGAATTATTATGTATTCACTTGGGTTTGGTCTGACTCATGTAAGTATGTGACTTTATCACCTATTGATATGTATCATTTTTATATCGGATATACCTCAAGTGAGTACTAAATCCAAAATATCAACAATGTTTGAGTGACTTCCTATAACTTATTTCCTGCTATCTACAGAATTCTTAGATTTCCTCAAAAATCTTCAACTTTGCTCAAAAATCTCAAATGTGTTTTACGATTGGAACTTTTGTTTTACCAAGTTGGTCATTTCGCACAGAAATCAAGATGGCGATGGCGCCACACAGTTGCAGAGTTAATGGTGCATATCAAAAGCACCAAGGTATTTGTCAAAAGGAAAGAAATGATTTGTGTTTAACTGTAACAAAGCTCAATATTGTACTTGCTGATTTACAACTGACCTGTCGACTATAAGGTTACAGAAATAGTTTGTGTCACGATACCTAGCGAGTGTCAAGATAAAGTAAAACACTGCCGAACAAACTATTAACAAGTGAAGTACAAATTTTACTAAAGCTACTTACTTGGGAGTTTTCGGACCATCTGGATATTGGTTCTCATAAGTTCTAGATATTTATTATTCCTCTGGTCCAACACATTTATCATTTGAATTGAGATTTTGTCCTCCATCAAGACATTCGTCACTATCCAGTTTCATTAGCCTTTCTTTGATTTGGTCAATTTCTCGATATTGGTTATTGGTGAGGGCATTGACAAGATCTGCAGTTCGTTCTTCCCGAGGAAGATTCTGTTCTGACATGATCTGGCAAAAGAGAAAGAAATCAAATAATAGTGAAGTCTGTCTGATGAGCAACAAAAGTAAAGTCTATCTGATAAGCAAGTATAACCTACGTTTGTAAACGCAAAAACTTACGTAATTTGCCCATGGTTAATCAGTTCTAAGTGGCTTACTAAAGAATTTTGAAGGTCTCAGAAAAACCACATTACAATGGCTGGCTAAATTGCTGTTCAAATTTGACGCATCCACTCGGACAAAAATGGAGAAGACCAGTTCTAATTATGGCCATGTCCAGACTGAAGATGTGTGGCTATAAACCGGTGATTAACCCTTTCTCATCTGGATATACCTTGTTACTTACACTCCAATATTTAGAGCTGAGCTTTTTGGCTTTACAAAAATTGCTGCTCTTATTGCTCTTATTTAGGTACTTACAGTTAGTTATATTTTTGAGAAATCCAAAGATATCAGATCCTTAGATTCTTAAGGAATATCAAACCCTTTGAAGGCTGTTTTCTTTCGCGAATTGCATTGCAATAAACTTTAGATGAAAATGTGGGCAACAAAACAAAGTTTAAACTCAGATTTTGGTTTTGGCCCTAAGAGTTCCAACGGCCGAGAAGGGTTAATGTAGGTACCTACCGATTACATAATCGCACCAAGGTCCCTGTTTTATTGATTTCATATTGGAAATTGAAGATGAGTTGATCTTAACTTGGTTGTGTTTAGTGAACCCAAGAGGTAAATTGGTTCTATAACTGTAGTATCTAGTATCCGTTCATATATTTCCTAGTTTTAGTGGAACTACTAGTCATAACAGGGGAAGGACATCAGCTTTTGAGAGAATAATTATCGTTGGTTCTGAGGATTATAAATCACGACTCTTTTTTTGAATAACAGAACAAATATTCAGAGGATTAGAATAGAATTTGGAAGGATTTCTGGTAATCAAAGAAGAAGAAATAAGAATGTCCGATCTCGCACAATACAAATTGCCTATTTAAGTACACAATCGCAAACAAGAGCACAATCAAGCACAAGTAGCAAGATCATGAAGGATAGAAACATGGCAAAGATCACAAAGTGTGCAACTGTTGTCTAAAAGTAGGTAAATGTTCACTGAAAGTAGCAAGATCATGAAGGATAGAAACATGGCAAAGATCACAAAGTGTGCAACTGTTGTCTAAAAGTAGGTAAATGTTCACTGAACACACGCAATGACTCTGGAACTTCACACCAGTGTAAGTCCTCAAAGCGCGGGGCCCCCAAAAGCGCGGGGCCCGTGGCAGTCTGCCATTCTGCCTTATGGGTAATCCGGCCCTGCTGAACACACGCAATGACTCTGGACCAACTAAGTTCAGGGAATGTGCAAAACAGGGTATGTACTCAGCATAGGGAGACACTTGTTTGATTTTTGCTTGTAGACCATTATATACTTCACACCACTTCATTTGATAGTGATCAAATCGATCTAAGATTCCTGGGGTGAGGGTCTAATCCTGATGAAAGCTTTTATGTAGGTACCTAGTTTGAGATAAACTTGGTGTTTATGTTTAGACTTCTGACACAACTTTCGTCTTCAATCTTTAAATTATAGATTTCCTCAAACCTATTAATTTCTTACCTAAGGTTGAGCAACAACTCGAAATGAGTAACACTCCCCCAATTTTCCACGAAATAGTCCAAGAATTCACAAACAGACCGTGTTGAGTCCAAATACAGAAGAGAATCTTGAGGTCAATATCAGAGTTTAGGACATTGGACGTGTGTTTGGGTTACCATATGAGTCTGAGCTTAACCTAGACATACATCAAAGCACGCATGACATGAATGTACTGTGATTAGCGACTTTATTTTTATTTTATAGAGAAGCTGGTAGCATATCGAGTATAATTAGCAAGGCTAATCTTCTATACATTCCGGCCGTCAACAAAGCCATAACTCGAATGTACTGTGATTAGCGACTTTATTTTTATTTTATAGAGAAGCTGGTAGCATATCGAGTATAATTAGCAAGGCTAATCTTCTATACAATCCGGCCGTCAACAAAGCCATAACTCACAATTTATCTTCAGCCGTTTTTATTAGTGCTGACTAGAGAAGGATAGGCCAGCTGTAATGATCATAGGATCATATTATAACGATTCAAAGTCCAGTAGGTACCTACTATAACTCACAATTTATCTTCAGCCGTTTTTATTAGTGCTGACTAGAGAAGGATAGGCCAGCTGTAATGATCATAGGATCATATTATAATGATTCAAAGTCCAGTAGGTACCTAACTAGGTAATGAAGGTATGATGGACACATTGTAACAACTAAAATCACAAATAATAATCAAATTGACCCCAACATTCTTCTCATATCCATACAATTTAACACACGTAGTAAATTCATTGACCGTGATATTGGATTGGACCTCAGCCAAAATACTAATCTAAGATTCCAGGACTGACCTGAGCAAGACTTTGTTCTTGGTGGATTATAACCTTGGTAGAAACCTTTTTGCAAAGGACTCGGTGATATGAACAACAATTCTGTTACATAAAACCAGAGACCTTACTTCTGCCCGTATACAGCATTTCTTTCTCATTAGAAACTGGTTTTAAGAGAAAGATATACTTAGTCATGAATGCTCTCAAGTGTTAAATAGTATTTAACGAATATGTACTAAGTTTGTTGAAAGTATTCCGTTTAGTCCATTTTATTTATTTAGGGACCATTTTAATCAAGCGTGCTGGGAGGCGCGCATACATCAAGACGCCCGGTATACTTCGTACAAGAACATACCTATTATTATAGACGATAATGTTTGCAGTCAAAGTAAAGGTGACATTTTATTCAGCACGTTTAAAATAACTGAAATCATAATATGTTTATCAGGTTGTGTACCAAGGTGTAGTTTCGAGATAATTTCAATCCGAACTTGACAGGCAAATGATATTTCCTAGGACCATAAAATGAAAATTAGCTTTCAGGTGCCAGATTCTTGCTCTTGGAGATATATCTACCCAATTCTTTGTGAAGATGTCATTTGAACGTAGATTAGAGTGGCTGAACTTGAAGTGTTGATCCAACTGAAACTTGACATCACCAGGGTCAAGTTTACGTGCAGAAGAAGTAGCTACAATCAAGGAATTCCATCCAATTTGGATAGCAATAAGATTGTAGACTCATGGAAAAACAGCTTCGTAGCTTCGTACACATTTTATCGATTTCTTTGGGGATCAATTAATGTCCATATTAATGAAGTTGAAGTACAAGGGACCATTTTAGATCTTCCTACAACCTCTGCTCCAAATACGTGCAGAAGAAGTAGCTACAATCAAGGAATTCCATCCAATTTGGATAGCAATAAGATTGTAGACTCATGGAAAAACAGCTTCGTACACATTTCATCGATTTCTTTGGGGATCGATTAATGTCCATATTATTGAAGTTGAAACACAAGGGACCATTTTAGAACTCCCTACAACCTCTGCTCCAAATATCGACATATTATATGTCCCCGCTTCCTCGATTCTAACTTTGGGGATGACCTCAAGACAGAAGTAATGTTCAACTTCATAAAAGCATTAGTGGATTAAAGAAAATGCAGAGGTGTGTAGTAGGCTTGATGGAAAAAGAAGCGCGGAAAGATGTTTTACCTGACCTAATTCTGCTTAGCACATTAGTTTTATTAATGTCTATTTAATGTTTTAGTGTGATAAGTGCTAAGATCAATGCTAACAGTTGGAAACCTAATGCGTTCACAACCGTTTTGAGACAGAAACAAATGGACAGCAATATAATTTAGGAAATTACCATGAAATAAAAGCGTGTAATGATAATTCTCGAAGATTTCTGGCCCCTCGGTTAAGAAGACTTGGTCATTTTGATTGAAGTCGAAATGATGTTATCCGGTTGTTTTTGGATTTCGTAAGACGCATTGACCTTAGATTCGAATTCAATGTTAAAGAGCAAGAGATTTGAATGGTTTGTGTCTACCTACTGACCTAGTGTGGATATTCTAGTCTAGAGAGTCCAACTTCCAGATGTTTCATCACTGTTACCAAGAACTTGACAATCACCACTCACCACATTGTCACTAGGAAGTCTCTAATCCAGGGACTACTGACTCAGTTGAAATTTTATAGGTGATTCGCATTCCTACATGATGTGTATCTGTAATTTTTGGAAAAATCATATATTTAGAGGACTAGAAGGCTTTTAAAACTCACGAGTTTCAACAATTTGTGCTAAAAAAAAAAAAAAAATACTCTGATCTGAGAATTATGTAAAGTTTCCAGGCTCTCCCATTTTCTCTTCCCATCTCCTGGAGACGAAATATCGAAGCAGTCTAAACAGATAAATACAAACCGTGAACCGTAATAATCAATTTTCGGTTAACATTCGTAAATCAACTTTACAAAGGTTATCTGCAAAAACTTACACAAATCTGCGTGATCCTCCATTTAATTTTATTGTACGAATACATACGAGTACAACTAAGTATACATAGTGAAGCTATGTTATGATTACCTATAAACATAAATAAGCGTGATAAAAAGCATTATGTTTTGAATACCACTCTCAGTATCAATTAGCTGATGCCTTTTATTAAAATCGCAAAATAAATCATCTTGTGTTCAAAGAAGCCTTGATTTCGATGGTTGACACCTAAATGGCGTTCAAGACCATGATTCTGAAATGCAATCCAGACAATCACTTCCAGTAATCAATGAATTATTGTGCTAAAATAAACAAAACGCAGGTTTATGAGTTATAGTAATAAAATTACAGCAAAACTATCGTAAATTACACCAAAACACCCTGGCGTATACATAAAATATTTTATTACTCGTACTTTTCTAAATTTGTGACTTTTAACGATCTCCATAAGAACTAGTATGAAAACAACACAACAAATCCTTTAACGTCAATGTTGAAAGATTAGAAAGAAACATTGTTGATTACAAGTTTGAGGTTTAAGGTCCCTCCAAAACCCATTATACCTATTTTCACGGTCTTACAGAAAATACATAAGGTAATAGAGAATATGTTCGCTCCCATATTTAGTCCCCCACATCGAAGCCTACGAATATAGGAATTAAATGAACAACGTAGCAACTAGCAAGAAATATGAGCATATGTAATTCCAGATGTTTCATCACTGTTACCAAGAACTTGACAATCACCACTCACCACATTGTCACTAGGAAGTCTCTAATCCAGGGACTACTGTCTCAGTTGAAATTTTATAGGTGATTCGCATTCCTACATGATGTGTATCTGTAATTTTTGGAAAAAATCACATATTTAGAGGACTAGAAGGCTTTTAAAACTCACGAGTTTCAAGAATTTGTGCTAAAAAAATGCTCTGATCTGAGAATAATGTAAAGTTTCCAGGCTCTCCCATTCTCTCTTTCCATCTCCTGGAGACGAAATATCGAAGCAGTCTAAACAGATAAATACAAACCGTGAACCGTAATAATCAATTTTCGGTTAAAATTCGTAAATCAACTTTATAAAGGTTATCTGCAAAAACTTACACAAATCTGCGTGATCCTCCGTTTAATTTTATTGTACGAATACATACAACTAAGTATACATAGTGAAGCTATGTTATGATTACCTATAAACATAAATAAGCGTGATAAAAAGCATTATGTGAATACCACTCTCAGTATCAATTAGCTGCCTTTTATTAAAATCGCAAAATAAATCATCTTGTGTTCAAAGAAGCCTTGATTTTGATGGTTGACACCTAAATGGCGTTCAAGACCATGATTCTGAAATGCAATCCAGACAATCACTTCCAGTATTCAATGAATTATTGTGTTAAAATAAACAAAACGCAGGTTTATGAGTTATAGTAATAAAATTGCAGCAAAACTATCGTAAATTACACCAAAACACCCTGGCGTATACATAAAATATTTTATTACTCGTACTTTTCTAAATTTGTGACTTTTAACGATCTCCATAAGAAATAGTAAAGTCTGAAAACAACACAACAAATCCTTTAACGTCAATGTTGAAAGATTAGAAAGAAACTGTGTTGATTACAAGTTTGAGGTTTAAGGTCCCTCCAAAACCCATTATACCTATTTTCACGGTCTTACAGAAAATACATAAGGTAATAGAGAATATGTTCGCTCCCATATTTAGTCCCCCACATCGGAGCCTACGAATATAGGAATTAAATGAACAACGTAGCAACTAGCAAGAAATATGAGCATATGTACATATGTTTGGATTAGACAATTAAAGAATTTAACTACTGTATGTATATCCAAAGTTAGAATTCATATTATTCATTACTTATTAGGTTGGTTTAGAATAGATCTCCTGATTGACAAATTAAAAATAAAAGCAAAACAAAGGAAAAAATCATCAAACATATGATATTATGTACACACACCAACGAGGCTATTGATAGATGAGAGACAATAAAAATAGACATAATAAATGACAGCTTCATGTCAGAACACACAAACATTAAATACCTATTTTAAAACAGTTAGCACTCAGATCAATAAATTATTTTTTCAAGAATCTCCAACAAAAAAATTAATATGATACTCCAAGGTCATTCAAGGCCGTTTAACACCTTTAACATTGTGCATACATTATTGGTTATAGAGCTATTGGACATTGAAGAAGTCAGTTAGATAACCTAATACCGTCACATTTTGGATAGTTTCCTTTTCTTCTAAAAAGTTTTTTTGTCCTTCTTTTAATGGACCATAAAGAGACATTACGAACGGCAATGTTTTTATAGGCAATCATGTAAAGTTTTCATGACCAATTTTTCAACACATACTTCGGTGCATAATAAATTATCATTATGAGATTTTACATACGTATGCACCGCAATCAACACTCAACAACAAAAAAATCAACAAAACACAAGAAAAGTCAAGAATCTCCAACAAAAAAATTAATATGATACTCCAAGGTCATTCAAGGCCGTTTAACACCTTTAACATTGTGCATACATTATTGGATGTAAAGCTATTGGACATTGAAGAAGTCAGTTAGATAACCTAATGGAATATCTAAAGAACAATGCCAATGTCAGTAGGTAAGGCACTAATTAGGTAAAAGGTACGTACGCTGATAAAGTCAAATAAGCGTATACTCGTAACCTAATGGGATATCGAATGACTAAACCACCATGGAAATTGCCAGCGAGGGTATTATAGGGAATAAACTAATTGTTAAGTTCAATTTTAGTGAATCAGATCTGGGTATGGCGCCAGCTAACAAGTTCGACTTAAGAGTCACCTAGTTTTAGTGGAACTACTAGTCATAACAGGGGAAGGACATCAGCTTTTGAGAGAATAATTATCGTTGGTTCTGAGGATTATAAATTACGACTCTTTTATGAATAACAGAACAAATATTCAGAGCACTAGAATAGAATTTGCAAGGATTTCTGGTAATCAAAGAAGAAGGAATAAGAATGTCCGATCTCGCACAGTACAAATTGCCTATTCAAGTACACAATCGCAAACAAGAGCACAATCAAGCATGAGCTTGTAATGATCGAGAGGAAAAAAGATAGACATTAAACTGGAACAGCTATGTTGCAGTTGGTTCGTTTTTGACTTGATGGCAAAGTTGTTAAGGGATTTGTCAGATGAGTAGGCGTACATGTGTATGAAGGTACCTAAAATCCCAATTTCAAGTTCTAGGACATAACCAAAACCATTCAAGTGCTGACCTAAGACAATCCACATTAGTGTCATCTAGCAGACGGACTTCACTTTTACTTTCAGTTCAGTCGTTCGAATGCCAATCAATTTCAAGTTCAATACCAGTCCGACAGTCGGATTATTCTAAATGTACGATATATCCTCTCACTATCCTTCTGCCACTTCTAATGACACCTATTGTTCCATGGCCCTCGCCTCGCAACAATTGACATATTGGAAAACAATTACCAAGTTAGAAATTGGCAGTGGACCAGAGAGACCCAGGTGGTAGTGCTATGCATCCTTGGGATGATTTGCTAGCATTTCGTACATTATCTAGCTTAATATGGCACCATTTGAGCAACATTAGAATATAGACGGAACCTTGACTGCATCCATAATAAGGAATTATTACCATTTTTTTGTCACGAGTGAAAACGGAGATACTTTCCTTGTAAAATGGATAATGGAACTTTGATCAGACCACAGTTCAAATTTGTCAAATTGGTTATACAAAGGTAGATCTATAAAACCAAGATGGAATTATGAAGACGAATAATTATAATTACAGAATTACAGATAGGTATTGAGTTGTCAGATAAATCCACGATAAAGATATGCAACAAGGAGATGAAATCAATATAATCGTAATTTTGGAATTGATAACTTAGGGACTCAGACAAACATTGTGTAACATACCTTCTACATGACTACACCATCATAATTATGTATTTTGAACAGTTTTCACGCAGCATTATAACAAAGCTCATATCCATTTTCCAACTCGGTAATGATGAGAAGCAACGGCTCTTTTATGACATTTATAACTGCAATCGTCCTTCGTCAGCATTTAGAATAACATCTTATTTTTCTAGACATATTTATTATTTTTCCAGACATATTTATTATTTTACATAAGTCAATGTCATTCATTATTAGAACATGAAGATCGCATGATAATAGACTTGCATGTCCTATTACCCTTTGGAATCTTTTGATTTTGATACAGAGAAGCTTTCTTCATTATTCCTCAATTAGTATGTCAGAAAAATCAGTAACTCAATGATGCCTTGTTCTCTTTTTCCCAATAGATGGTTTTAAGAGACCTGAAAAAGGAGCAAGTAAATAGGTAGATAATATTGTGAGATAAAGAACTACCCTCATGAAAAGTTGTGGATTTAAATCTCATGGCTTTCTCTATTTTTCTGACCAACCATTTTAGTTACGGGACGAATTTAACTTGGGTGAAATAATCCGTAAGATTTATTATCAAAAATAAATATCAAATAATCAGGAATAGGATGCCATACAAATTATAACTACACTTTGTTAAAATTCCATTAAATATTCAAAACCATCATCAGAACACCTGCAACGAGACAAGATAAACAAACATGATAAACGGATTAAAAACTGTGCTCTCATTTGCTCTAGGACTGTATACTGGAACTTACATGGGTCAAAACTATACGGACATGCCCAAAGTAGACAGTCCTCAGACTATGTTTGAAAAACTCAAGAAATTCATCGAAGACCCTCAGATGCCTGAAATATTCAAAGATGATAAGAAAAAGTAACAAGAACTAAAACCCACCAAACGCATACAATGAACATGATCAATGCTGACAACAGAGGACGTACTAATGGGCATACCTATTCCAGCATTAAATATTCAAAACCATCATCAGAACACCTGCAACGAGACAAGATAAACAAACATGATAAACGGATTAAAAACTGTGCTCTCATTCGCTCTAGGACTGTATACTGGAACTTACATGGGTCAGAACTATACGGACATGCCCAAAGTAGACAGTCCTCAGACTATGTTTGAAAAACTCAAGAAATTCATTGAAGACCCTCAGATGCCTGAAATATTCAAAGATGATAAGAAGAAGTAACAAGAACTAAAACCCACCAAACGCATACAATGAACATGATCAATGTTGACAACAGAGGACGTACCAATGGGCATACCTATTCCATATTTTGATTGTTATCTTGAGTAAATTTTATATAATGTAAGTTTCCATTGGTGTTCTCATTGTTCTAAGCTGGGCTCATCATAATTTATAACTAAGTTATACTTTAACATAAAATAGGATCCAACTTTGGGATTGACTCCCAAAGTCGTCACATGTTTTTATCAATCATAAAATTTTCAATTGGTCGCAATCTATGGATAAAAGACCCACTCGCCCCACGTCACTAATCAAGAGTTGATATGTACACCAATCGATTCCTCGTGAAAAATTCCATAGGAAAGACACCTTGGTAATATTAAATGCTCTACTAGGAACTCTTGTTTTCCGAAAAACCAGATTGAAATAGGGAGATATCACAGAGAGGGAGCAGAGAATGAGAGAACCTTCCAATCTGAAAGCAGAAGAGAGAATGAGCTCTGACAAAAATCTAGGTCCGAAGAAACCTCCCCTTGACCCCCTACTACCAAAACTAGAGTAGGGGATCAGGGGAAATGTAGGGGGTTCAGGTTAGGTTTCTCCTACATCTAACCATGGGTTTGGAGATTCTTCTGTGGTTATTAAGATAGAAATTACATTGATACATTGTCTTTTACAGTTGTTTCCATTTGTTCACGGTATCCGCGGTTTGTTCGCGGTATCCGCGGTTTGTTCGCGGTATTCGCAACTTGTTCGCGGTATTCGCAACTTGTTCGCGGTATTTGCGATGTGTTCGCGGTATTCCCGACTTGTTCGCGGTATTCGCGATTTGTCCGCGGTACTCGCGACTCGTTCGCGGTATTCTTGGTTTATTCGCGGTACTCGCGACTTGTTCGCGGTATTCGCGATTTGTTCGCGGTACTCGCGACTCGTTCGCGGTATTCTTGGTTTATTCGCGGTACTCGCGACTTGTTCGCGGTATTCGCGATTTGTTCGCGGTACTCGCGACTCGTTCGCGGTATTCTTGGTTTATTCGCGGTACTCGCGACTTGTTCGCGGTATTCGCGATTTGTTCGCGGTACTCGCGACTCGTTCGCGGTATTCTTGGTTTGTTCGCGGTACTCGC
>NW_007378077.1:55884-60613 GCF_000475195.1 Diaphorina citri | reverse complement strand
GAAGACCCTCAGATGCCTGAAATATTCAAAGATGATGAGAAGAAGTAACAAGAACTAAAACCCACCAAACGCATACAATGAACATGATCAATGCTGACAACAGAGGACGTACTAATGGGCATACCTATTCCAGATTTTGATTGTTATCTTGAGTAAATTTTATATAATGTAAGTTTCCATTGGTGTTCTCATTGTTCTAAGCTGGGCTCATCATAATTTATAACTAAGTTATACTTTAACATAAAATAGGATCCAACTTTGGGATTGACTCCCAAAGTCGTCACATGTTTTTATCAATCATAAAATTTTCAATCGGTCGCAATCTATGGATAAAAGACCCACTCTGGCAGTATTCAAATTCAATTCGGGGTTACCTTGACAATAGATAACATCCAAAACGTAGGTTAGGCTCTAGGTCTATTAGATGTACCAAGGAGGAATGCGTGTAATCAGGATTTTGAAGAAAAATCTACATATTGTTTAACTTCAGGTCAAAATTTCAAATTTCCAACAGGTCCATGTCATTTATGGAGTGTTTTATGTTTTTGAGAAGGTTAACCCTGACTAGGTTTCCCTGGAGCTTACTTAAAAATACTTAATATGTAGATAAAAAATTACCTACCTGTTTCCAAACCTATGTTTAACTTTTTGTACCAGATTTTAGTTCATCTTAAATATTTTATAATTATTCAATTTTCATGTTTCTTTGTTCAATGACTGATCTTATCATTTCATGAAGGTCTTGGTCACACACGCGTGGTACAAGCCATCAATCTCCAATGCGTAGAATATGCGTTTCCATCCAAAAAACCACATAATGACCTAATGACCACCTAATTAAAATCCCCAAGTCCCATTTGTTTTCGGACACGAACAAGCCCAAATGCCTTGTTTTGTTTCTTCAAGATAATTAATTTTGGAGCGAAGGTTTTCGAAAAAACAAACAACTTCCGAATTCCACTATTTGGTTAATGATGTTGGTCCTAGGACCATTATTGAACGTCCTCAAAAAGAGAACGTCCATCACAGATATAGGATATAGTAGGTACTCTGGTGATGGATTACCCCACTGAGGACAGAAGGGTTTGTGTGGTTCTTTTTTCTGCCACGGAGCGGTTTTTTCCCACGATTTTAAATCCTTTTCTCAGAATTTTTACTGTCGCCAAAGCGACTACTTATCCTAGTTAACCGTTTGAGGGATTCAGTTCATAAGACACGGATGAATCGATCATTAGAACATGAAAAAATGTCATTAGTTCGTACATTTTATTATTGAACGTCCTCAAAAAGAGAACGTCCATCACAGATATAGGATATAGTAGGTACTCTGGTGATGGATTACCCCACTGAGGACAGGAGGGTTTGTGTGGTTCTTTTTTCTGCCACGGAGCGGTTTTTTCTCACGATTTTAAATCCTTTTCTCAGAATTTTTACTGTCGCCAAAGCAACAACTTCTCCTAGTTAACCGTTTGAGGGATTCAGTTCATAAGACACAGATGAATCAATCATTAGAACATGAAAAAATGTCATTAGTTCGTACATTTAAACATTACACCTGCTTAGTATATCTCAGGGTATTGCAATCCTGACGTTGACTATTGCAATACTGCTCCTGAGTTCTGAACTAAGAAGTTCATCAAACAGCGGGGATTAGTGCCTCCTAGTGAGTCCTGTGTCCTGATTCTCTTTATAATGCAGTTCCTTGACATGTTAACATGCTATCCCAGTAATTAGTGTTGCTATTGATCCCATTAATGTCATTAGTCAATATTTTGGCAACATTACTCAACTTGACTTTGTACTTGGGCTGTTCTCATTTTGTCTCCTAGATCTTAATATTGAACTCATTTTATCGAACATTGTTGATAGTTGAAAATCATCTTGATTAAGAACTGTAGATAATCTCCTAGATCTTAATATTGAACTCATTTTATCGAACATTGTTGATAGTTGAAAATCATCTTGATTAAGAACTGTAGATAAATACCTATACCTATCTATACCTAGGTATAGATAGGTATAGGTACGAGTACATGTTTTAAATACTTATTAAGATCAGAGAAAAAGTACCTATAAACTTATATTGAATCTAATTACCCATATGTTCCAGAATACAAATTACCTAGAGTCCCTTGGAAATGTTCAATTTACAACAAAAACTCCAAATGTGGAACGAGGCTATTTTTCCGTCACATTTTGGATAGTTTCCTTTTCTTCTAAAAAGTTTTTTTGTCCTTCTTTTAATGGACCATAAAGAGACATTACGAACGGCAAAGTTTTTATAGGCAATCATGTAAAGTTTTCATGAACAATTTTTCAACACACACTTCGGTGCATAATAAATTATCATTATGGGATTTTACATACGTATGCACCGCAATCAACACTCAACAAATAAAAAAAAAAAAATCTACAAAACACAAGAAAACGACACTACTATTAAAATACTAATGAGTCCAGATACTCCTAGCAACTAATCCACTCTAGAAGGGTAATAAAAGTGGGTGCCGAAGGATGCAATGTCCTCTAAAGTCAAAAGCTCGCAATAAAAGAATATCTGAAGAACAATGCCAATGTCAGTAGGTAAGGCACTAATTAGGTAAAAGGTACGTACGCTGATAAAGTCAAATAAGCGTATAGAACGTGACTGCGTATAACACGAGCTGTCGTATGCCTTCCAATAAACCTGTCTTGGCATCCTTTCTACAGATTTCCATAAACACTGTAAAGCAATAATGGGAGATCCGGAGTACAACATGAGTTTGCACTTGAAAATTCGGTACCGTAAAAAATCTGGTGTGAACATCACACGACTTTCCTTATCCCATTGAATGGTGCTTATTAGGGTGTTCTGTTGTAACATTTACAATATCTCTAACCGTTTAGTCGATATAGCTGAAAACCGCCAAAAAGCGGTCAAAATACCGCCAACCGCAGCACCTATTTTAACCAAACGTTTTGTGTTGCATCCTTGTCACATTTGTGAACTACATACCAAATTTCAAGTCTCTAGCTCTTACCGTTCTCGAGATATTTTGTTTACAGACAGACACACACACGGACCAATGGCTGAAACTTTGGATTTAAGCTCTAGGGACCTCAAAACGTGTTTTGGCACTAAAAACTGAACATCGAAAATTTGACCCGATTACATTACTTTCCTTCCTATAGGATAAGGAAAGTAAAAAAGTACGATAACCTAGGTAACTACTTCTCTTCTCAACCTAAAATTCCATTCACATTCTCCACTTTCTTCAAGTACCTACGCGAGTATCATGGTGCAAAAACGTCGTTCCCTTAAGACTTGAACTTTTTCAAGTGTCTACACAAAAAAGTATGGAAGAAGAGAGGGAGAAATTAATGGAAAACGGTGTAACGGCTTGAAAGCGGTATAAACGGCTCGGAAGGTGGTTAATGGGTAGGTATACCCTGCTGAAGAAATTTTGAAATACCTGTGTATTCGAAGTGCTTTTAATATGTGTGGACACAGCTGTAGAAGGAACTGTAACAAAGGAGAACTTATCGTCTCGAAATCGAAGAGAGGAGGGCAGGATAGGAAAAATCCAGACGTTCCGAGAACAGACCCCACGTCACTAATCAAGAGTTGATATGTACACCAATCGATTCCTCGTGAAAAATTCTATATGGAAGACACCTTGGTAATCTTAAATACTCTACTAGGAACTCTTGTTTTCCGAAAAACCAGAGATTGAAATAGGGAGATATCACAGAGAGGGAGCAGAGAATGAGAGAACCTTCCAATCTGAAAGCAGAAGAGAGAATGAGCTCTGACAAAAATCTAGGTCCGAAGAAACCTCCCCTTGACCCCCTACTACCAAAACTAGAGTAGGGGATCAGGGGAAATGTAAGGGGTTCAGGTTAGGTTTCTCCTACATCTTAACCATGGGTTTGGAGATTCTTCTGTGGTTATTAAGATAGAAATTACATTGATACATTGTCTTTTACAGTTGTTTCCATTTGTTCGCGGTATCCGCGGTTTGTTCGCGGTATTCGCGACTTGTTCGCGGTATTTGCGACTTGTTCGCGGTATTTGCGATGTGTTCGCGGTATTCCCGACTTGTTCGCGGTATTCGCGATTTGTCCGCGGTACTCGCGAGTCGTTCGCGGTATTCGCGATTTGTCCGCGGTACTCGCGACTCGTTCGCGGTATTCTTGGTTTGTTCGCGGTACTCGCGACTTGTCCGCGGTATTCCCGACTTGTTCGCGGTATTCGCGATTTGTTCGCGGTATTCGCGATTTGTTCGCGGTACTCGCGACTCAATGGATGAGTGGATGGTAAAATGGGAACCCAGAACTTCTTTTTAACAGAAGAGATAACATCATATTGTTCCTTTACCAGAAGAGAGAGCATCATATTGTTCCTTTACCAGAAGAGAGAACATCATATTGCTCCTTTACCAGAAGAGATGACATCATATTGTTCCTTTACCAGAAGAGATGACATCATAATTATTGTCCCTTTACTAGAAGAGATGACATCATATTGTTCCTTTAGCAGAAGAGAACATCATATTGTTCCTTTGCCAGAAGAGAGAACAGTACTAATTTGAAATTTGAAAACAAAACTATATCAATAAAGAGGTAATCTATAAACTGTTAACAATTTTATTAATTGGAAATCTTGTTCTAAGTAGACAGTGTTCTAAGTAGACAGTTGACAATAATGGAAATCTAAATGAAGAATTGCATACTTCTACTATTCTACCGT
>NW_007378077.1:55378-55802 GCF_000475195.1 Diaphorina citri | reverse complement strand
CTGCTTTCAGATTGGAAGGTTCTCTCATTCTCTGCTCCCTCTCTGTGATAACTCCCAATATTTCAATCTGGTTTTTCGTCAAAACAAGAGTTTCCAGTAGAGTATTTAATATTACCAAGGGGTCTTTCCTATGGAATTTTTCACGAGGAATCGATTGGTGTACATATCAACTCTTGATTAGTGACGAGGGGTCTGTTCTCGGAACGTCTGGATTTTTCCTATCCTGCCCTCCTCTCTTCGATTTCGAGACGATAAGTTCTCCGAGACTGTGTCCACACATAGTCGATCGATGGTAGTCCGACGAGGTGAATCTATGTTGTCGAGGGAGAGTACTGTCAGACGTGCACCGCTTTTTGGCGGTTTTCGGTGTAATTTAACAATATCTCGGGAATGGTATAAGCTAGAGACTTGAAATTTGGTATGC
>NW_007378077.1:14922-54406 GCF_000475195.1 Diaphorina citri | reverse complement strand
GCCAAAAAGCGGTAAAATGCCGCCAACCGTTGCACCGGTCTTAACCAAAAGTTTCGTATTATTGTTAAATTACACCGAAAACCGCCAAAAAGCGGTAAAATGCCGCCAAGCGTTGCATCGGTCTTAACCAAAAGTTTCGTGTCGCATTCTCACATTTGACAGCTACATACAAATTTCAAGTCTCTAGCTCTTACCGTTCTCGAGATATTTTGTTTACAGACAGACACACACACGGACCAATGGCTGAAACTTTGGATTTAGGCTCTAGGGACCTCAAAACGTGTTTTGGCACTAAAAATTAGGCTCTAGGGACCTCAAAACGTGTTTTGGCACTAAAAACTGACCATCGAAAATTTGACCCGATTACATTACTTTCCATTCCTTCCTATAGGATAAGGAAAGAAAAAAAGAGGTTTGGTAAGCTGTATCCATACATTGTCGACCCCGTCGATCGACGTCGACTCAAAGTACTCTCCCTCGACAACATAGATCCACCTCGTCGGACGACCATCGATCGACTATGTGTGGACACAGCTATGTCACGAGTGAAAACGGAGATACTTTCCTTGTAAAATGGATAATGGAACTTTGATCAGCTATAGTTCAAGATGGTCAAATTGGTTATACAATGGTATCTAGATCTACAAAATCAAGATGGAATCAAGAGAACAAACAATTATAGACAACAAAGATATATAACAAGGAGATGAAATCAATATCCTCGTTACTTTGGAACTTCTGGACTTTTGATAACTTGGGGACTTGGACAAACACTGGGTAACATACCTACAATAACATCATATTTTGCACTGTTTGCAGCATTGTAACTATGCTGGTTTTCCATTTTTCAGCTCATATTAAAAAATAAAAAAAAAAAAAAAAAAAAAAACAAGCAAACATTAATAAAAGCTTGATATTTGGTCTAGGATTTTCGCGGACCATGTATACGCGAAGTTAAGGTTATTGTTATAATTATCTATATTTATTTACTCATTTTCTTCACAATTTTACACGTAATAATACATTTTATTTTTATGATTCACTCAATTACATTATTAATTCACATGTATTATACAGTATGACCATTAGTGCTTCTGTAGTTCTGTACCTACTGTAAGTAATGAATTCGAGTTTTCAATATCACTACTGTGCTGACAGTATGACCATTAGTGCTTCTGTAGTTCTGTACCTACTGTAAGTAATGAATTCGAGTTTTCAATATCACTACTGTGCTGGATACTGATACTGGATAGTGCCAGACCTGACCTATCCAATTATCATACAACATAACTGTCCTTATCCGAGTCTTGTGACCATGTGCTAAAAATTAAATTGCTGCGATTATTTTCCAGACGTATTTTCTGAATGTGAAGTAACAAAGAATCCTGACCTATCCAATTATCATACAACATAACTGTCCTTATCCGAGTCTTGTGACCATGTGCTAAAAATTAAATTGCTGCGATTATTTTTCAGACGTATTTTCTAAATGTGAAGTAACAAAGAATTAGCTCAATTAAGAATAGATTTAGAATGTCTGTTTCCCAACTTCCGAAATTCAAAAGATCCTTGTTTCCAATAAATCAGAGATTAAAGTAGAATAATAATCGATTTAGCTCAATTAAGAAGAACAACTTTCAAGATTCACTTCCAGAAATGAATGTCACGTCAAGATCATTCCAATAATGAGAAAATAATAAGTTAATAAAACAAAGAATTTTTCTTCTTCTTTTTTATGCATCAAAACATGTGGAGTATGAAATGAGTTTTTCTGCAGTGCAGACGGAGCTAGGTTTTGTGATATATTGCCTCGTCGCACGTTGTTTCGCAGAAATAGTGCTATTATTGACGAACAATAAGGACCATTTTGAGGATTTGGTTGAAATCTCGACGAAAAAGGCGAGGTGCCTCAAAACCTGGTCCTGGTGTCACCCTAGGAGTTGAAATAAAAATTGGGTGGTACACTATAATAAATAATAATAAAAAAAAAATGGGTGGACAATTATTTGAAAACAAAAAGGAAACAAGATAATTTGGCCAGAAGTTGCGTCTTGAAAATTTCAAACAGGCCAAAAAATAAACAAAAGGAGATTTGGTTGAAATCTCGACGAAAAAGGCGAGGTGCCTCAAAACCTGGTCCTGGTGTCACCCTAGGAGTTGAAATAAAAATTGGGTGGACAATTATTTGAAAACAAAAAGGAAACAAGATAATTTGGCTAGAAGTTGCGTCTTGAAAATTTCAAACAGGCCAAAAAATAAAGAAAAGGGCAAAACAAAAAGCTCCAAATCATCTCAAATTTTTCGTCACCAATATCATGACACTGAGGGACCTGTTCATTGTGCTCCTTGTGTTGTGTCTGCTCATATGTCTCACCATCATATGTTGCGCCATCTGTTTCTACCACACGAGAAATGAGACCTGCATCGAGCTACATGTGCTCAAGAGAGAGCCCAAGGAAAAGGAGGTATGCAAGCGAATGATCGTAGAGCCCTGTGGGGAGATCTGTTGTGTGTAAATATATTGAGATCGCAATGTTGTGGTTGATGAAATATTTCAGCTCAGTAATGATGAGAAGCAACGGCTCTTTTATGACATTTATAACTGCAATCGTCCTTCATCAGCATTTAGACTAACATCTTATTTTTCTAAATATCCAAGACATATTTATTATTTTACATAAGTCAATGTCATTCGTTATTAGAACATGAAGATCGCATGATAATAGACTTGCATGTCCTATTACCCTTTAGAATCTTTCGGTTCAAGTCATTGAGAACTGAGAAGCTTCATTATTCCTCAATTAGTATGTCAGGAAAATCAGTAACTCAATGATGTCTTGTTCCCTTTTTCCCAATAGATGGTTTTAAGAGACCTGAAAAAAGAGCAAGAAAATAGGTGGATAATATTGTGAGATAAAGAACTACCCTTATGCAAAGTTGTGGATTTAAATCTCATGACTTTCTCTATTTTTCTGACCAACCATTTTAGTTACACTTAATAATCACAGAGGAATCTCCAAACCCATAATCAAGATGTAGGAGAAACCTAACCTCAACCCCCTACATTTCCCCTGATCCCCTAGATTTTTGTCAGAGCTCATTCTCTCTTCTGCTTTCAGATTGGAAGGTTTTCTCGTTCTCTGCTCCCTCTCTGTGATAACTCCCAATATTTCAATCTGGTTTTTCGGAAACCAAAAGTTCCGTCCTTGTCACATTTGACAGCTACATACCAAATTTCAAGTCTCTAGCTCTTACCGTTCTCGAGATATTTTGTTTACAGATAGACAGACACACACACGGACCAATGGCTGAAACTTTGGATTTAGGCTCTAGGGACCTTAAAACGTGTTTTGACACTAAAATCTGACCTGATTACATTACTTTCCTTCCTATAGGATAGGGGAAGTAACTAGTAAAAAACATAGTTCACGATGGATGTTTGGGTAACATTACATTAATGTTAGAGATACCAGTTCCTGTAGGTAGTTAATTACCTTGAGGCATTGATGGTTTTCCATAGCTTATACTACTTCTGGAGGTTCATTTATGAATGGGGAATTGGGGATCTAGGGTTGAAAAATCAGCAAACCTTAGGCACCTAATCTTTCCATGTGAAAAGCGACCCAGTTTCAATACTAGCGTCATTTGAGTATGTCAAGTACACCAGTATATGCAGCACTTCCCAATGTCTCTACGCCACTGACTGACGTAATAAATCATACATCACCTATATCATTACCAGTTAAGTCTCTCAAGCTTATCATTGACCATATTCTGATCATAATGCACCAACATGTCCTCAACATGGAATGCAAATATGTTTATTATCCTAACTTAATTTTTGCCTCCACAGGATAGTTTTATGTGCACTTTAATCTTGACATTGTTTCGGAACGGCCATGCCATTCAAAATGTGTCGTGCATTTTTGTTTTTACTTGAAAATACCTCAGTCGATCGACGGGGTCGACAATGTGTGGAAACAGCTTACCAAACCTCTTTTTTCTTTCCTTATCCTATAGGAAGGAAAGTAATGTAATGTTGAAAAATCAGCAAACCTTAGGCACCTAATCTTTCCATGTGAAAAGTGACCCAGTTTCAATACTAGCGTCTAGCGTCATTTGAGTATGTCAATTATACCAGTTTATGCAGCACTTCCCAATGTCTCTACGCCACTGACTGGCGTAATAAATCATACATCACCTATATCATTACCAGTTAAGTCTCTCAAGCTTATCATTGACCATATTCTGATCATAATGCACCAACATGTCCTCAACATGGAATGCAAATATGTTTATTATCCTAACTTAATTGTTGCCTCCACAGGATAGTTTTATGTGCACTTTAATCTTGACATTGTTTCGGAACGGCCATGCCATTCAAAATGTGTCATGCATTTTTGTTTTTACTTGAAAATATTTTTTTACATGAAATAATAATGTAGGTGGGCGAAGACTTGAAGTATACACGAGTAATAAAGGAAAAATACTACATACATGACTAAAATAGGCTTGGTGTAAGAATGGTACGAGTATCATGGCAGATCAGTCCCCAATTTGAGGTTTTGAGAAGAGAGATGATTTAAAAGACTGTGTCAATTATTCTTAGATTGAGCAAATCAGGTAAATCAATAACCATTGTTTTGTTTCCAAGATTGACAGAAGTTGAGAAGTGTCTTAAGGTTAAAACACACTACCATCAACGTTACGTCACATGAAGTCAGAAAGATATATGTAGTTCAAAGTTTTCCCATAATATTGTAGGTGATTTCGTTCAGGACAACCACACTTTCAGGACAACCGTGTTTCTACCTTTATTGAAGTCATAACTGAACAGTCCAAAACCATCCCATATCCACTTATCCAGCTCGTCATATTTGTTGCCGAACCTTCTAGTTTAAAATCAATACCCAAGTGGGACTTGACCATTGGGTCACGTCTACTGATAACGTCCTGTCCACTATCTCTACTAATGTACTTGTACCCACTGGACAAGGGCATTGTCTGACATCCTGACAAGGACTCGTGTGGCTTACCAGCAGATCGTCCTCTTCATAAATGTCACTATTTATGCTCAAGATAAGACTCACGTCTCCCTCGTAATGGATGCCCTCCTACATTTCGTAGTTTTCATGTGAAGAGTAATGAGATAATTCAAGTACAGAGATAAACCAAGTAAACAAAAACCTACGTAAAGTAGAAATACATCAGAGTGCGGTTGAATGCCGACAACATGACGACTCCGTACAAGTAAAGGAAAAAATGGGCACGGAATAAAAGGGACTCAGGAGCTCACTTGGAATTCAAATGGACAATCAATATCGGGGTATAGCTTACTGCTGGGGATCTTCAGTCCTATTCGGGGTATCTTAGGATCACAGCGAAAGACAAATTAGTGGTCGGGTGGAAGAGCTCCTCCAGGAGAACCCTGCCACTTAAAAAGAGATTTTCACGTTCAGGAAATTGGTACGGCAGGATCCCCAGGATTCCATCAATCGGAACGAAGCACACACCAATTAGCAATCTTATGCCAAATATGTACATTGTAATTCCGGCGAGCTCCTGCAGGAAAAGAAGACAGTAATTAGGGACTTATACAAATGCGGGGGATAAAGGGGTTATTTCTTACTCTTTTTTTTAAACTCTAGATATTTAAAAGAAAGGAATAAGTAAGGAGCTCTAAATATGAGACCTGACCAATCAATGCGTTGAACGCAATAGTTCGGCTGGGTCGGAAAACCCTCAGACTGGCTGTGGCTCCGAAGGTCAAACGGTCATATTTCAAGGGGCTAAAACCAAAATCAAACATAATTTACAGAAATTTATGTTTGTAGAGTACCTATACGGATAATTCAAGTACAGAGATAAACCAAGTAAACAAAAACCTACGTAAAGTAGAAATACATCAGAGTGCGGTTGAATGCCGACAACATGTCGACTCCGTACAAGTAAAGGAAAAAATGGGCACGGAATAATTTCGTGAATTTCCTTCCATAGGATCCTTGAGGCCCTTTTGTAGTCAATGTGAAAAACGGTCTGCTGGTTTACATTCATACCTATACATAGAGTAGGTACATAATAAATGAATATACTTGACTGAAACGAGTTTTACCTTTCGTTTGGCAGAGACAGCGGTGAGATTTCTGTAGAATTCCGCTTTCTTTTCAGATCCGTCAATGAGTTTTGTAATCCCAGCGCGCAAAGCTTCAACGGCTGCAGGATCATTTTCATTGATATCTTCCAGGAAAGGCTTCTTGGTCGTTTGCGCCAAAGTACACACAGCACAGTACACGAGAAGACAGAGTGCGAAGGAAAACTTCACAAAATGCATTCTGATAAATTATTTAAAAGTTTTGTCCAACGCTTGAAAAAAAAAACAATAAAACTGAACACTGAAAGTAAGAAAAATCACTCCCGACTTTCTGCCTAATCTATGTGCGTAAAAAGGCACACAAACATACACTTGAGAGCATCAGAACAAGTTTTGCCCTTGGCTTTCAATAACCAAGATCGATACCTGCCTTGATGAACAATGGAACCTTTTTATTAAAAATGTCCAATTTCAAAGCTCTCGAATGTATATTGGAAATAAATACAACTGATAAGAACGTTATCTCGCGTGAACACTGTTCTGCTTTGATTTTGCCGGTTGTTACAGACTGAACTTGAAAGAATAATGAAAAAAAAACACCACTAGGTATGCACATCGAATCAAGAGGGACTCAATTTACATTCATCTAATTAACAACCAATTAGATATGATTCGTGATTACGTAATAGTTGTACTTCAAGTTATACAAAAAAGGGAAAAAAAAACAAGCTTGCATAATACGAAAGACCGTTATCAAAACATTTCCAATTTTCCTCGTCAAGTATCCTTAGCGATGTACATAACCATTAATCAATAATAATAATAAGCAAATTAATCCATGAAAACAGCCCAGACCTTCAGCCTTGTAATAACTTTGACACCATGGCCCGATCAATAATAATAATAAGCAAATTAATCCATGAAAACAGCCCAGACCTTCAGCCTTGTAATAACTTTGACACCATGGCCCGATTTTTTTTTTCACGAGAAGGCACCTCCACTACTTAGAGCAGGCAGCATTGATAAGATCCATTGGGCGGTGTATTTCTATAGACATTGTTGGTAATCATGTTGATCCTGGTCAGAATGAATCCTTGTATTCGATAAAGAAGAATACAATGTACAATGCTAATAAAATATTATGTAAAAAATATAGAATTAGCTTCCAAGATAACAAGGTGTGTATTGGTGCTAACTTTGAGATATTGGTGCTAGAAATGTGGGAATTTGATTGATTGGATCCAAGTTCCAACACATTGTCAGAGGTACCTTTTCAACTTCTAAGGTCATACTCTCAGCTTTTGCCACCTTTCGTTGGAATTACTAACTCCTCAATGATCTCCAACGTGAGATCACCCCGCTGCGATGAACAGCAGATCGTCATTCGTCCAAATACCAACTACGTTCGACTTTCAATATTGGAGTTCTGATTCGTATCCACAAAAACCACATTTGACACATTGAAAAGTTAAAGGTGAACCAGAGGAAAAACAGACGGTATTCCCCCGGTGTCAGTTCCTAAACTTTCCGCCGCAGACCTTGTCACATCAACACAATCATATACTTCAAATATCAAAAATCTTCAGATTATCTACAATAGGTCATCGAGAATATAAAAGAAGAAAAACAACTCGTCAGTAATAAGTCTAGAGTTGCGTAATGCTATAAAAACGGATGATGAGTGTGGAAGTGTTTGACCCAAGAAGTACCCGGTTCATAACCTTGCTGTTAGTACTCAGCATAGTTATGCTGGTCTCATGTGTGATGCAATATCTGACCAAGAAAATCATGTACAGGATCCGATCGAATCTGGTGATATCTGTTAGATTACCAATGTTGGTGTTAGGTACATCTAAAGCACATGAGTGATTGTCTGGGAACAGCAGATTTTACTGACGAAATCCATTTGTATTCAGTGTTGATAGTATGTATTTAGGACCGAGTAATGAACAAATTTGAAGATTTCAAATTAGTGTTACTATTGAAACAGATAAACTACAGGAAAAAATTATCAAGAAAAAGAATATTCTTTGAACAGATAAATCGAAGGTCTTTTTAATCAACTCGTCCCTTGAAAACTGTCGCTTCCAACGTTGGCGATTGAGGTAAGATTTTCGTGGACCCGTGGTTTTTACTATCACATTTTCTGACTCGAGCTGCCGCAGTACTTAGCCCAGTACAAAACTCAATTTATATTAAAAAAAAAATAATAATAATAAAAAAAAAACAAGCAAACATTAATAAAAGCTTGATATTTGGTCTAGGATTTTCGCGGACCATGTATACGCGAAGTTAAGGTTATTGTTATAATTATCTATATTTATTTACTCATTTTCTTCACAATTTTACACGTAATAATACATTTTATTTTTATGATTCACTCAATTACATTATTAATTCACATGTATTATACAGTATGACCATTAGTGCTTCTGTAGTTCTGTACCTACTGTAAGTAATGAATTCGAGTTTTCAATATCACTACTGTGCTGGATACTGATACTGGATAGTGCCAGACCTGACCTATCCAATTATCATACAACATAACTGTCCTTATCCGAGTCTTGTGACCATGTGCTAAAAATTAAATTGCTGCGATTATTTTCCAGACGTATTTTCTGAATGTGAAGTAACAAAGAATTTTTCTTCTTCTTTTTTATGCATCAAAACATGTGGAGTATGAAATGAGTTTTTCTGCAGTGCAGACGGAGCTAGGTTTTGTGATATATTGCCTCGTCGCACGTTGTTTCGCAGAAATAGTGCTATTATTGACGAACAATAAGGACCATTTTGAGGATTTGGTTGAAATCTCGACGAAAAAGGCGAGGTGCCTCAAAACCTGGTCCTGGTGTCACCCTAGGAGTTGAAATAAAAATTGGGTGGACAATTATTTGAAAACAAAAAGGAAACAAGATAATTTGGCCAGAAGTTGCGTCTTGAAAATTTCAAACAGGCCAAAAAATAAACAAAAGGACAAAACAAAAAGCTCCAAATCATCTCAAATTTTTCGTCACCAATATCATGACACTGAGGGACCTGTTCATTGTGCTCCTTGTGTTGTGTCTGCTCATATGTCTCACCATCATATGTTGCGCCATCTGTTTCTACCACACGAGAAATGAGACCTGCATCGAGCTACATGTGCTCAAGAGAGAGCCCAAGGAAAAGGAGGTATGCAAGCGAATGATCGTAGAACCCTGTGGGGAGATCTGTTGTGTGTAAATATATTGAGATCGCAATGTTGTGGTTGATGAAATGGATGAGTGGATGGTAAAATGGGAACCCAGAACTTCTTTTTAACAGAAGAGATAACATCATATTGTTCCTTTACCAGAAGAGAGAACATCATATTGTTCCTTTACCAGAAGAGAGAACATCATATTGTTCCTTTACCAGAAGAGATGACATCATATTGTTCCTTTACCAGAAGAGATGACATCATAATTATTGTCCCTTTACTAGAAGAGATGACATCATATTGTTCCTTTAGCAGAAGAGAACATCATATTGTTCCTTTGCCAGAAGAGAGAACAGTACTAATTTGAAATTTGAAAACAAAACTATATCAATAAAGAGGTAATCTATAAACTGTTAACAATTTTATTAATTGGAAATCTTGTTCTAAGTAGACAGTGTTCTAAGTAGACAGTTGACAATAATGGAAATCTAAATGAAGAATTGCATACTTCTACTATTCTACCGTCAGTGTTCTAAGTAGACAGTTGACAATAATGGAAATCTAAATGAAGAATTGCATACTTCTACTATTCTACCGTAACTTTCTTACGAAGAAACAAAGTAACACGGTAGGTACTATTTTATCCCTTCCCTGATGGTTGTAAAAATGTAAACTGTCGAGATGCGTTTATGGAATCTTGAGATTTGGAGGGTCACTGCGCCAGTTCTAATTATGTTGGTAATTTAAGCACCAACAATTTTAGGTTTAGGGTTGGCTGTTTGTGTCCTGAGAGATTGTCTCTGCGAACAAGATTCTCCCAACACTGTATATCTCGGAGTGCTACTGGGGGAGTCTTTGATCAAGATATTGCAGTCTTCTTTCCTGACACCGTTGTTTCCTGGGATATCACTTATGCTGAATATGTACATAGTGCTTGACGAGAACACCTGAAAATAAAGTAAAGATAACGTTCAATTCCTGGCACGTTTTCATGCTTTTATTATTTTGCATGAGTATATGAGTAAAATTTAATTTTAGTTTAAGATAGACACATCAACTTTGTACCCAGCTACCCAGTAGCCAGCAAGGTAAATTTATATTTCTATGGTAATTAGCCAAAGAAAAACAATTGTAATACCTACCAGAGGTACATATTTATGTTAAGCTTTACCTTTCGTTTGACGGAGACAACAACGAGATTTCCAAAGAAGTCCGCTTTCCTGTCCGAGCCATCTACGATCTTTATAATCCCGGCACGTAATGCTGCCAAAGCTTCAGGATTAGTTTCATCAATATCCTCCAGGAAAAATTTCTTCGGCTTTGGTCCTGGACTGGATGTGAGGTATTGCTGACAAGTGTCTTCCAACACCGTATATCTCGGAAGGCTACTGGGAATGTGTTTGACCAAGATACTGCAATCCTCTGTCTTGGATTTCGGGTCCTTGCTTATGCCAAATATGTACATTGTAATTCCGGCGAGCTCCTGCAGGAAAAGAAGACAGTAATTAGGGACTTATACAAATGCGGGGGATAAAGGGGTTATTTCTTACTCTTTTTTTTAAACTCTAGATATTTAAAAGAAAGGAATAAGTAAGGAGCTCTAAATATGAGACCTGACCAATCAATGCGTTGAACGCAATAGTTCGGCTGGGTCGGAAAACCCTCAGACTGGCTGTGGCTCCGAAGGTCAAACGGTCATATTTCAAGGGGCTAAAACCAAAATCAAACATAATTTACAGAAATTTATGTTTGTAGAGTACCTATACGTAGAGTAGGTACATAATAAATGAATATACTTGACTGAAACGAGTTTTACCTTTCGTTTGGCAGAGACAGCGGTGAGATTTCTGTAGAATTCCGCTTTCTTTTCAGATCCGTCAATGAGTTTTGTAATCCCAGCGCGCAAAGCTTCAACGGCTGCAGGATCATTTTCATTGATATCTTCCAGGAAAGGCTTCTTGGTCGTTTGTCCCAGAGTACACACAGCACAGTACACGAGAAGACAGAGTGCGAAGGAAAACTTCACAAAATGCATTCTGATAAATTATTTAAAAGTTTTGTCCAACGCTTGAAAAAAAAAACAATAAAACTGAACACTGAAAGTAAGAAAAATCACTCCCGACTTTCTGCCTAATCTATGTGCGTAAAAAGGCACACAAACATACACTTGAGAGCATCAGAACAAGTTTTGCCCTTGGCTTTCAATAACCAAGATCGATACCTGCCTTGATGAACAATGGAACCTTTTTATTAAAAATGTCCAATTTCAAAGCTCTCGAATGTATATTGGAAATAAATACAACTGATAAGAACGTTATCTCGCGTGAACACTGTTCTGCTTTGATTTTGCCGGTTGTTACAGACTGAACTTGAAAGAATAATGAAAAAAAAAAAACACCACTAGGTATGCACATCGAATCAAGAGGGACTCAGGAGCTCACTTGGAATTCAAATGGACAATCAATATCGGGGTATAGCTTACTGGTGGGGATCTTCAGTCCTATTCGGGGTATCTTAGGATCACAGCGAAAGACAAATTAGTGGTCGGGTGGAAGAGCTCCTCGAGGAGAACCCTGCCACTTAAAGCCATAAAAAAAGAGAGACATAGTTTCACGTTCAGGAATTTGGTACGGCAGGATCCCCAGGATTCCATCAATCGGAACGAAGCACACACCAATTAGCAATTAGGATACCCATTTCCCAGTCATTCACAGATGTGACCTTGCCTGGTCACAGTTCCAGATGACTGGAGAGCTTTGTGGTGACACAAAGACACTTCCATGTCAATTATACCGTCACCATTATCCAGTTCATTAAGCCAAAGATATCAGGAATACACTTTGTTGAGGATATAGGTATTCGCAAAGTGTCAATAAGTATTTTACCATTTTATACAGGGTGGTACAAAAGTTATGGTCACCCCGAGCGTGACGTGATGCAGGCAGCATTGATAAGATCCATTGGGCGGTGTATTTCTATAGACATTGTTGGTAATCATGTTGATCCTGGTCAGAATGAATCCTTGAATTCGATAAAGAAGAATACAGTGTACAATGCTAATAAAATATTATGTAAAAATATAGAATTAGCTTCCAAGATTACAAGGTGTGTATTGGTGCTAACTTTGAGATATTGGTGTGTATTGGTGCTAGAAATGTGGGAATTTGATTGATTGGATCCAAGTTCCAACACATTGTCAGAGGTACCTTTTCAACTTCTAAGGTCACACTCTCAGCTTTTGCCACCTTTCGTTGGAATTAACTCCTCAATGATCTTCAACGTGAGATCACCCCGCTCCGATGAACAGCAGATCGTCATTCGTCCAAATACCAACCACGTTCGACTTTCAATATTGGAGTTCTGATTCATATCCACAAAAACCACATTTGACACATTGAAAAGTTAAAGGTGAACTAGAGGAAAAACAGACGGTATTCCCTCGGAGTCAGTTCCTAAACTTTCGGCCGCAGACCTTGTCACATCAACACAATCATATACTTCAAAAATCAAAAATCTTCAGATTATCTACAATAGGTCATCGAGAATATAAAACGTAAAATTTAATTTTAGTTTAAGATAGACACATCAACTTTGTACCCAGCTACCCAGTAGCCAGCAAGGTAAATTTATATTTCTATGGTGAAATTTTTATTTCTATGGTAATTAGCCAAAGAAAAACAATTGTAATACCTACCAGAGGTACACATTTATACATATGTTAAGCTTTACCTTTCGTTTGACGGAGACAACAACGAGATTTCCAAAGAAGTCCGCTTTCCTGTCCGAGCCATCTACGATCTTTATAATCCCGGCACGTAATGCTGCCAAAGCTTCAGGATTAGTTTCATCAATATCCTCCAGGAAAAATTTCTTCGGCTTTGGTCCTGGACTGGATGTGAGGTATTGCTGACAAGTGTCTTCCAACACCGTATATCTCGGAAGGCTACTGGGAATGTGTTTGACCAAGATACTGCAATCCTCTGTCTTGGATTTC
The DNA here is from genome assembly GCF_000475195.1 of Diaphorina citri. Classification (NCBI taxonomy): domain Eukaryota; kingdom Metazoa; phylum Arthropoda; class Insecta; order Hemiptera; family Psyllidae; genus Diaphorina; species Diaphorina citri. Next base: position 41,143 of record NW_007378077.1, on the reverse strand, counting down.
GGGTCCTTGCTTATGCCAAATATGTACATTGTAATTCCGGCGAGCTCCTGCAGGAAAAGAAGACAGTAATTAGGGACTTATACAAATGCGGGGGATAAGGGGGTTATTTCTTACTCTTTTTTTTAAAACTCTAGATATTTAAAAGAAAGGAATAAGTAAGGAGCTCTAAATATGAGACCTGACCAATCAATGCGTTGAACGCGATAGTTCGGCTGGGTCGGAAAACCCTCAGACTGGCTGTGGCTCCGAAGGTCAAACGGTCATATTTCAAGGGGCTAAAACCAAAATCAAACTTAATTTACAGAAATTTATGTTTGTAGAGTACCTATACAGAATTTTAATAGAAGATTGTGTCAATTTGGCATCAAATGCATCAATACAATACGACGCGAACCACATGCACTAAACAAAGTTAAAGCTTTTAATAAGGCGCATTTTTTTATTTTCTTTTTAACTTTTTAAGGTCGGATCAAGTGCCGAGGAGGGAAAGAGGGAGAGAGAGTGTTAAGAGTTTCAAGATTCTCATAGCAGATCATTATGAGAGTCTTCAAGTGTAAAATCTGCTCATGTTTGTAACCATTATTCTACACAAAATGCCACTCTGAGGCTTAGGTGTAGGGACAAAATTCTTTATCTCTCTCTTCTATCCATCTCCTCATCTTCTTCTTTCCCCTTTTTTATTATCCCATCTTTGGTTGGGTGGAAGAGCTCACTGTGTGAGAAACCTGTCATAAAGCCTAAACAACAGTGCCAACGAACCTGTGCCATGTAGTTCAATAAAGCTCTCCAGATCATGAGGTACCAGTCCCTTGTATGTGATGTTGTTCTGGGTGATGACTTTGGCCGCCAGACATTTCAGATTGATTTTGGTCAGGGTCCTCAGGATCAAATCTGCCACACCTGACAAATAAAAAAAAGGGCGCGGTTAGTCCAGTGGTAACGTCCTTAACATGTAGAAGGTTCGGGGTTTCGAGGCCCAAAATCGACAAAAAAAAAATTGCACTCCTACTTTGATGGCAAATGTTTCAACGGGTTACTACATATAAAATTCTTTTTCTTTTTTCTTCGGAAACGATTCTGATGGCTTTAGGCTGGCATTTGGTTTTGGCTACAAAAAAAATTACGAGTGGATGTGGAAACCCTTCGCAATCAATCTTTGTTTTTATCTTTGTTTTTTTCTTTTTTTTTCTTTTAGCAAGGGGTGTTTCAGGCTGGTATCCTCCTGTTTAAAGTCCCTTAGCCAGACTAAGCTGGTCTTTTCCCTGTTAAAAGTTCCCCTGCTAGACTGTTTTCTACATAATAAACTGCTATTACCTGTAGTCGTGGCTTGTATGGGTGTGAGACCCTTGTTATTGACAGTGTCCATGTGAGCTCCGTTTTCCGTCAGATCTAAGATGATCGTGTGAAGTGTTTGAAAGTCACTGCAACAGAAAAAAAAAAAAAAAAAAATACATCCAATAAACCACAAGACCAATGACAAGAGTCTAATAGAGGGAAAGCGAAAGTCTCATCGAAAGCGAAGGTCTTATCGTCCCGAAATCGGAAAGAGAAGAACGACAGGGTATAAAAAAGCTAGCCGTTCCGAGGACGAACCTTAAAATAAAATCCTCCCCGGGCAAGAATCGAACCCACGGCCTACCGCTTACAAGGCAGACGCGCTACCCTCCAAACTAACTAGGCTGGCTTCAAATTTATGTAGAGCCGGCATTGCTTTATATTTTTTATTGCAAACCTCTGTCTAGGCCTTTGGAAAGTTTACTCAAAAGATGTTCAAACATTGTTGACCGGCCGTAGATCGACATCGATTGATGACTGTCGACGTCGGTCGACAAGATAAATCTATATTATCAAGGCATTGTGGACGGGTCAGTCGTCATCAATCGACGGCCGGTCGACTATGTGTGGACACACCTTCAAGAGCTCTACTTATCAGTGCCTTTTATACTTCTATGTATATGACTAAGAATGCCTGCTTAGCTGCTTACCTAATAGCTCTCTCATAGGTTGCTATAATATGTAGGGGCGTGTTGCCCTGGTAGTCTTTAGCATTGACGTCCGCACCACACCTGATGAGAAGCTTTGTCGTGGCAGCACAAGGGAATCTGAAACGTAAAGAGTTTAATAAGAAACGGGCAAAATAAAAAAGCCTCAAAAAAACTAGGTATACACAATTACGGGGTCGATGTAGTTCGGTTGACAATAGTAGTCCGATTGGTTGTTTTCAAACTGTGGATTGATATTCAGAAAAACGGAACTCAGTTTAAATTCAAATTTGTGGTCCCGGCCATAAAAGGTTTTCTCAGTTGACATCATGGTATATCGATCAATGTCCGCCCTTAGGGTGATAAATGATTTTTTTATTTATTAATTTTTACTTATTTATTTATTATTATTTTTTTAAGGGGGGGGTTGTAACTCTATGAAGGTTTTTTAGTAACGCTCACGCGGGTTTTACCCTCCATTCGATGACAAGCTTCCGGCCTACTCACATTAACCTCACTCAGCCTGAGTGGGGCCGAGAAAAGCCAGATGGTCACCCATTCGGGTACCAACCACTGGTAACGTTTCTTAACTTGAATACTCACTTGCAGACATCATTGGTATGGAACGTATCGACCGGAGTTTCATAGTTGACGCACAGATGCAGGAGGCTCTGGTTTTGTCGCGATGCTACGCTCAGCTTGTTGAGGGAGAACACCAGCTTGTAGATCCGGTACTCTTCTTCCTCGCTGATGTTCTTGATGACCTTGGTCAGGATGACAAGCAGGTACAGGGACGTCACCAGGTTATCCTCCATTTCCTCCTGGAAACCCAATCAGATCGCGTCAACTTTTAGCTAAATCCTATTATGCCTACAGCCAAGTTGAAATTGAGAGAAAGTTATTATTATTATTAAACCATTAGATCAAACTTTATTTACAAAATAAATATGTAGAAATGGTAACAAAATTTATAGGTACAAAATAAAGTTTGATCAAGGGTGGGGTTAATGCCTATGGCATTCTCTGCCACCCCACAGCAGCCAAGTCGAAGGCATTGAGATTCAACATTTTCAGCACACTTTTTTTGAAGAGGTTTGATAGAGGGAACAATAACTGCTAAGGTCTTATCGTCCCGAAATCGAAGAGAGAAGGAAGACAGGATAGGAGAAAGCCAGCCCTTCCGAGAACGAACATCATTTGTTCACGATAAAATCCGCCCCAGGCGGGAGTCAAACCCGCGGCCTAGCGCTTACGAGGCAGACGCGCTACCAACCAAGCTAACAAGGCTGGCTTTCTCATTGTGAAAAACAATGCCAAGTTGAAATTGAGAGGAGGTTGAAGGCATCTATATGTCATAGCTACTCATTTTCCTCACGAGGCTGAGTGGGCCCCGCAACAGCCAGTCACGGAATCACACTTTTTTTGAAGAGGTTTGATAGAGGGAACAATAACTGCTAAGGTCTTATCGTCCCGAAATCGAAGAGAGAAGGAAGACAGGATCGGAGAAAGCCAGCCCTTCCGAGAACGAACATTATTTGTTCACGATAAAATCCGCCCCAGGCGGGAGTCAAACCCGCGGCCTAGCGCTTACGAGGCAGACGCGCTACCAACCAAGCTAACTAGGCTGGCTTTCTCATTATGAAAAACAATACCAAGTTGAAATTGAGAGAAGGTTGAAGGAATTGAGATTTACCATTTTCAGCAGACGAAGCTGGAAATTCAGATCGAAAGCGAAGGTCTTATCGTCCCGAAATCGGAAAGAGAAGAACGACAGGGTATAAAAAAGCTAGCCGTTCCGAGGACGAACCTTAACTGTTTAAAATAAAATCCGCCCCGGGCAAGAATCGAACCCGCGACCTAGCACTTACCACTTACAAGGCAGACGCGCTACCCTCCAAGCTAACTAGGCTGGCTTCAAATTTATGTAGAGCCGGCATTGCTTTATATTTTTTATTGCAAACCTCTGTCTAGGCCTTTGGAAAGTTTACTCAAAAGGTGTTCAAACATAGTTGACCGGCCGTAGATCGACATCGATTGATGTCTGTCGACGTCGATCGACGAGATAAATCTTTATTATCGAGGCATTGTGGACGGGTCAGTCGTCATCAATCGACGGTCGGTCGACCATGTGTGGACACACCTTCAAGAGCTCTACTTATCAGTGCCTTTTATACTTCTATGTATATGACTAAGAATGCCTGCTTAGCTGCTTACCTAATAGCTCTCTCATAGGTTGCTATAATATGTAGGGGCGTGTTGCCCTGGTAGTCTTTAGCATTGACGTCCGCACCACACCTGATGAGAAGCTTTGTCGTGGCAGCACAAGGGAATCTGAAACGTAAAGAGTTTAATAAGAAACGGGCAAAATAAAAAAGCCTCAAAAAAACTAGGTATACACAATTACGGGGTCGATGTAGTTCGGTTGACAATAGTAGTCCGATTGGTTGTTTTCAAACTGTGGATTGATATTCAGAAAAACGGAACTCAGTTTAAATTCAAATTTGTGGTCCCGGCCATAAAAGGTTTTCTCAGTTGACATCATGGTATATCGATCAATGTCCGCCCTTAGGGTGATAAATGATTTTTTTATTTATTAATTTTTACTTATTTATTTATTATTATTTTTTTAAGGGGGGGGTTGTAACTCTATGAAGGTTTTTTAGTAACGCTCACGCGGGTTTTACCCTCCATTCGATGACAAGCTTCCGGCCTACTCACATTAACCTCACTCAGCCTGAGTGGGGCCGAGAAAAGCCAGATGGTCACCCATTCGGGTACCAACCACTGGTAACGTTTCTTAACTTGAATACTCACTTGCAGACATCATTGGTATGGAACGTATCGACCGGAGTTTCATAGTTGACGCACAGATGCAGGAGGCTCTGGTTTTGTCGCGATGCTACGCTCAGCTTGTTGAGGGAGAACACCAGCTTGTAGATCCGGTACTCTTCTTCCTCGCTGATGTTCTTGATGACCTTGGTCAGGATGACAAGCAGGTACAGGGACGTCACCAGGTTATCCTCCATTTCTTCCTGGAAAACCAATCAGATCGCGTCAACTTTTAGCTAAATCCTATTATGCCTACAGCAATGCGCAAGTTGAAATTGAAGAAAGTTGTGATTATTATTATTAAACCATTAGATCAAACTTTATTTACAAAATAAATATGTAGAAATGGTAACAAAATCCCTTATAGGCCAGCAAAAATAAAGTTTGATCAAGTGTGGGGTTAATTGGGCCTGTGGGATTCTCTGGCCACCCCACAGCAGAGGCCAAGTTGAAGGCATTGAGATTCAACATTTTCAGCACACTTTTTTTGAAGAGGTTTGATAGAGGGAACAATAACTGCTAAGGTCTTATCGTCCCGAAATCGAAGAGAGAAGGAAGACAGGATAGGAGAAAGCCAGCCCTTCCGAGAACGAACATCATTTGTTCACGATAAAATCCGCCCCAGGCGGGAGTCAAACCCGCGGCCTAGCGCTTACGAGGCAGACGCGCTACCAACCAAGCTAACAAGGCTGGCTTTCTCATTGTGAAAAACAATGCCAAGTTGAAATTGAGAGGAGGTTGAAGGAATTGAGATTTACCATTTTCAGCAGACGAAGCTGGAAATTCAGACTTGGCCTTAATTTTCTGATCTCACCACTTTTATAGGCCGACATTTTTGGATAGGAACTTGGCCTTTTTTTTTACATTTGAGTTTTTGTGGAGGTTTGCTTACCTTTAATAAGGACACATCATCCTTGGGTCTTGGATTGGCAATCCGCTCCTTGTTCCTCTGTAGTTCTAGGACAGCTGCTGCCACCACTTTCTCCACCAGGGTAAAGTGAAGCTCCAGTTTTAGGTTGATCATTTGAGAGAACACCTGAAGATAAGATGAGATATTAGATTAACAATTAATACAATAAATTTATAATTTTTAACCGTAAAATACGAGGGTACCCAAGGATTTCTATCACCAAATGGATGTTGAACACAAAAACACATTATTCGTCCATTTACACACTATCAATGTTTTTCATTGAACCATTAACCAAACTCCTTCGATTTTGCCTACATTATATGGGTTCCAGTCGATATCAAACAATATCGGTCGAGCTATGTTCCCCCCCAAGAGGTTTGATATAGTGGGAACTGTACTGAGCTCTTATCGTCCTGAAATCGCAGAGAGAAGGAGGACAGGATAGGAGAATGCCAGCCGTTCAGAGAACGAAACTCATCTGTTTAAGATAAAGTTCACCCCGGGCGAGAATTGAGCCCTGGCGAGATGCACCTTAACAGTCGGGACTTTCTAGATTTCTCACCTGAGCAAACCTAAGCAGATCTTTGGCGACGGATGAGTTGTTCAGCTGTACAAGGTTGAGGGCATGCAGCCACAGGTCAATACATCGGGTGAACCTAATCTGATCAGCAAACACCGCACCTCGGAATATTAACGAGTGAGGTACCTCGGGACTATTGGGGCCCAGGATTCTTTCCCTGCAGAAAAACACGGATTCCCAAATTAGAATTAACGGATTCCCAAATTAGAATTAATTCCATTGATTCCCTCTACTTATTATATAATGGCTGTCCATGAATTGTAAATAAATAGATCTGAGTATTTTGTTGAAAAAAAAATAATAATAATAAAACATATTGAGGATAAAATTCTATAAATCGGCTAGGATTGACCCACGCCCTCCTGTTTACCAGGCGAACGTCTTGACCACTACACCACTATGGTAGGTACATCATGAGCCTAGCATTGTAATGTAGTAATTATTATTATCTGTCCAGGAGGTCCCGGTTCAAACTCAAATGGACCAGAAAGACCAGTGAGAGTGTTGTTAATCTTTTGTACTTTTATTGCAAAAAAAAAAAAAAAAAAAAAAAAAAAAAAACCTAGTATACCTATATATTCGGGTATCAGTTTTTACTTAAAGATCTACAATTTTTACAATAATTTAATAACAACAAGGAACATTTAGAACATAACAGAGCGAAATACAAGGAGGTAAAATCGAACGTAAAAATAACACCTATACTTTCCAAAACCCCGTGGAAAGTTGAGACTTCTGTGACCTGCTCCAAGAACAATTCTCAAGAACGGAAGAAGAAAAGTTCCGCCTTGGCCGGGATTCAAACCCATCACCTCGGGGTGGAGAGGCAGAGAGCACTTGGCTACAGAGGTGAGCAATTTTTAGGGTTCGTCATTTAAGTGTTTTCTTCGAGCAAGTCTACATACAGGCCTATCGCCGTATGCAGGGTTATGCCCTTGGAGCATAAAGGCTTCAATTTAAATGTGGGATAACTCAATGGCAAGCCCTATTACTCTCCAATTTTCGTTTGCAGAGGATAGGGACAAATGGGTTAATGTCATGGCTGGTAATGGTAACTTTTCTACAAGGTACTCATGGGTTAATCTCGCCCAGTATCGCAAAGTGTCAATAAGTATTTTACCATTTTATACAGGGTGGTACAAAAGTTATGGTCACCCCGAGCGTGACGTGATTCACGCTCAGATTTAGGTCTCACGCTCAGACCAGACGGCCTAGCGCAGACGCAAACCACCTTACAAGGCAGACGCCAACCAAGCTAACTAGGCTGGTCTTTGGAGACAAATAGTACGAGAAATTAATTCGTTTCACAGATTCTTCAATAACCCTGTGTACTTTGAGTCAATAGATTTCACAGACTGATTGTTGGTAACAACAACGTGGTCTACGTGTCAATTACCATGGATACCAAAGAGTGGTTGAGATGGATTTTCAATTCTTCACTATAGGATGATTCAAGTGGGTCTTGTAATCTCAAATTTTCATAGAAAATTCCTTTCCTTTTCTTCGTGAATCTCGTGTACTAAACTTAGCAGATTCTAACTAGCTCGAATTTTCCTCTTCTTTTTTCTCGCCTTTCCAGTCGTGAAGTGATTACTTTCTACGTGTCAATTACCATGGATACCAAAGAGTGGTTGAGATGGATTTTCAATTCTTCACTATAGGATGATTCAAGTGGGTCTTGTAATTTCAAATTTTCATAGAAAATTCCTTTCCTTTTCTTCGTGAATCTCGTGTACTAAACATAGCAGATTCTAACTAGCTCGAATTTTCCTCTTCTTTTTTCTCGCCTTTCCAGCCGTGAAGTGATTACTTTGGGCTGACAGTTGGTTTTGGCTACAAAATTTTTACGAGTGGATGCCCTTCGCACTCAACCTTTGCTACTTCTTTAGCAAGGGAAATTTCAGGCTGGTATCCTCCCTGTTTAAAGTCAAGCAGCCAGATATTTGCTCGAATAATATTAATAAAAAAAATTAATGATTTCTAGGCATGTCAACACCTAACCATTTATCCTTAGCTTTCGGAAATAAAATAGCCCGGACACACTTTTTTTAATTACCTATTATTATTTTTTTTTATTATTATTATTATTATTATTTTTTTTTTTTTACCATTTAGTGGGCGCTGCGTTCCAAGGTTGACCTCGGTATTTTCAAACCTTTCCCTTTTCAAGAGCCTAGTCTTAAATTTTGGATAAAAAAAAAGACGTAGCCCAATTAATCAATAGAATATTTTAAATAGAAAATAGGCTTTATCATTCCTCAGGGTTAAAACCGGTAATTAGTCAGCAGGTATTTCGGACGCCTTTTCCGTCAAGGGGAGATCCTTATCACGAGATAAAATGCAAATGTTTTAGACCTCTTTTCCAAAACAAAACCTATTCTATCCTAGCTTTATATTCAAAAACAAAGCCTATGTAGTTACGAGTTTTTAAACTAATTAGATCATTAAAATTAAATGATTTACATGTAGACAAGCTAGGTATTATACTTAATGGTATTCTTTCGAGATTTATTAATTTAAATAATTATTGTTGTTTTTTTTTTCGTTTTAGATTTAGAATGTCTCTTTCCCAACTTCCGATATTCAAAAGATCCTTGTTTCCAATAAATCAGAGATTAAAATAGAATAATAATCGATTTAGCTCAATTAAGAATAGATTTAGAATGTCTGTTTCCCAACTTCCGAAATTCAAAAAGATCCTTGTTTCCATAAATCAGAGATTAAAGTAGAAATATAATCGATTTTAGGTCAATTAAGAAGAAACAATTTTCAATGATTTCCACTTCCAGAAATGAATGTCACGTCAAGATCCTTCTTCCAATAATGAGACAGATGAGATAAGTTTATAACTTTAATTTGCTCAAATTCAGGACCAATTGATTTCAGTATCACGGTCCAGAACTATAATGGTCTTTGTCAACCCATACTTCAAGGTTAAATAGGAATCAATATGGACGAGGCAGGTGTCTGTGGCTTCAATTTTGCAAATCTTCGATAGAACGAAACTTGTGAGGCCGTAGGGCAGGTATAGGGTTTCGTGTAACACCACTGAGGTCCACTATTTTTTTTTTTTTTTTTTTTTTTTAGAAAGTTTGATAGAGGGAACTGTAACTGCTAAGGTCTTTTCGTCCCGAAAACGACTCAAAAATAAAAAATGCAGTTTCTTTGTGTTATTATGTCACAACTTTGGTACTCACTGCAGCATTGTAGGATTTTCCCAATATCTCAATCATCCTAAAATCCAATGTTTACCTACCATGCTGGCACCAGTCGCTATGCGCATCTATATGTCATAGCTACTCATTTTCCTCACGAGGCTGAGTGGGCCCCGCAACAGCCAGTCACGGAATCAATCATTGGGATGATACAAATTTCTTGACCCCGCCGGGAATCGAACCCGGGTCTCCCGCGTGCAAGGCGAGCGCAGTAACCACTACGCCATGGGAGCTGACGACTCAAAATAAACAGTAAAAATAAAAAACAAGATGGATATTTTTTTATTATTGTTTATTTTTGTATTTAATATTTTTTTTCTTTTCATTATTTATAAAATTAATATCACAACAACATTAACGTCAGTTAAAATGAGCTTAAATGGCCTTTTTTGTAATTTTTAAGAGTTGCTTCTATTGAAACCAACAGAAATTTTGTGATACCTACAATAGAATCTTTTCCCCTTTGAATTGAAGGAGTTAAATATGGAGAACCGAAATACAATTTCCAAGATAGATCGAGGAACATACATACAAGATATCTACATCGAGCTATCAAGAAACAAAGACACACTTTGTCCACAAAGATATGTATGAGAAAGTTTAGTTTTACTATGACCTATTTTTTTTTTCTTTTTTGAGGGCATGCAGCCACAGGTCAATACATCGGGTGAACCTAATCTGATCAGCAAACACCGCACCTCGGAATATTAACGAGTGAGGTACTTCGGGACTATTGGGGCCCAGGATTCTTTCCCTGCAGAAAAACACCGATTCCCAAATTAGAATTAATTCCATTAATTCCCTCTAAGTACTTATTATATAATGGCTGTCCATGAATTGTAAATGAACAGTGCCCTAAATCACCAAAGTATGGAAAAGTATTTACAATTCCATATTTCGATATTATTTGTCCAAATTCAAAATTCTGCTTTTCCATTGGCTATTACACTTGTAAGATACTTTTCTATACTTTGGTGATTTAGGGCACAGAAAGTAACCCGTTGAAATTTAATATTTGCAATCGAAATGAGTGCAACTTTTTTTCGTCGATGATGGGATTCAAATATCTCTTACCTGCGGATATTAGTGCCGCGAATACTCCACACATAATGAGTGTGGCAACAAACAGTTCATGATCCGTCTCATGTTTCAGATCCAGCTTGATGGGGATTTGACTCTGAGGAAAAAAGACCATTAGATATTCAATGGGTTAATGAAGGTTATAGAGAGACAATAAAATAATTCAACAAATGAGAGAAGGAAATACACCTATTCTACCTACCCTAGATAATGCGAATTGAATACCGATCAGTGGAGAAGAGTTTTTTCTTCTTATAATGCCTATCCGTTAACGAATGTTGCCTAAAAAGGGTTTGGAAAAAATCAATAAGTAAATACATACCTCGTCTCCAATGCCGGTACTCAAGATTTCCACTTTACAATCCTTCTTCACTTGATCCTTGATTTTATCTGTACAAAAGAGAGCAAAATTTTCATTAGTCAAAAATTTGTCCCAGGATTATTGGAGCCTTTTTTAGTCAGCCCAGCGCGCATGTCTTGTAACCAGTAGATCGTGGGTTTGATTTCCCCTCAGGGCGAACGCTGGTTTTCTCCTAATCTGGCCTCTTCTTTGTTCAGGAAAAAAGGGGAAATACTTACCCAGCTGTCTGGCAACTTCAGAAGCGTTAAATCTCCTCGGATTTCGACCTCGATCTACTTTGAATACAATCGTCCTGTCTTCCTCCCTGCAAATAATAAAATGTTCATTTATTTCTAGCAAGGATTAATTGTAGGTAGCAGAGTAGCTATAACTATTAAATGCAGAAGGTAAATATCTCAGGGTTGAATAGTGGGGCTTACCCTGGTAGAGATCTACCCTTTGTAATTTTTGTTTGTAATTTTTGTAACTTCGCCCTTTGTAATTTTTGTATTTTGTACATGAATATAACCACTCAAGAAACTCATTATTATAATCATTATCTCTATCTAAAACTAGAGTACGAGTAAAGATACATTTACCTTTTAATATACTTTTCCTGCAGGACATCCAGAGGAATACTCAGGAGATCTGCAATCTTCTTTTTCAAACAGTTCAATTCTGATATTCGGAACCTATAAAAAAGAAAACGCTCATTAGTTACACCAAGTTTCACCAGGACAAATCCAAAAATGATCCAAATTTTCTGAGTCTGGCCGACAGTAAAGGAAAAAAAATCAAGCTCGACCCATATTCGGATCCTGTAGCTTAACCCAACTTTTAGGGCTGTTTGGCCCTAAGCCTCAGAGTGGGCTTTTAGCATCCTGTATTAGGTAATCTAATTAAATTTATTTTGTGTCATCTATGTGATAATTTGGACCCCTGCCAAGGCCCAACGCGGAAGGCTGTTCTCCGTCTATAATAAAACCATTAACAAAGCACCACAGGTTTGGAAATTTATTTCTGAAGCGCGAACTGCTTGGAATTTTCAACGTTTTTTTGGCAACACAAAAACGAGATGTACATGTTTTTTCTTTATTTCATATTTAATTATGTATTTAGATTTATAATTTTTCTGACTGCTTATAATAATAATAATAATAATAATAATAATAATAATAATACCTAATAATAATAATAACAATAAAAAAAAATTGAGGATAAAATTCCATAAATCGGCTAGGATTGACCCACGCCCTCCTGTTTACCAGGCGAACGTCTTGACCACTACACCACTATGGTAGGTAAATCATAAGCTTAGCATTGTAATGTAGTACATAATTATTATTATCTGTCCAGGAGGTCCCGGTTCAAACTCAAATGGACCAGAAAGACCAGTGAGAGTGTTGTTAATCTTTTGTACTTATACGTCACCTTAATGATGCCTATCTCACGGACCCGGAAAGAAACCTTAATTATAATCATAATATTCCAATATTTTGGAAGAACAGGGATGAGTCCTTAAAACACTTCACATTCTGCAAAAAATTCAAGTCAGCCTATTTATGTACCTAAGGAGGAAAAGATTAGGAAGAAGAAGCAATTAATATAATGGTTCTGTAACATTGAAAGTTTTTCTTCTGTAATACTACGACATCTCTTTTGTGAACAGTGAAATGTCAAGTTTTTTTTCACTGATATATAGGGAACTGTAACTGCTGAGAACTTATCGTATTGAAAGCGAAGAGAGAAGGAGGACAAGATAGAAGAAGGTCCGGGTTCAGGACAAAATAGATGCAAAATGTTGATTTGAAAATCTTATACATAATAGTCCTCTTACCTAATGGCAAGACCTTCCATATGCAGAGCATTGGGGTTGTTTCGAATAGCTTCCAGTTCCTCCAGAGTTTGTGTTTCTTTCCAATTCTGATAAGCGGGTATGGGTTCCGTATGAGGCTTCCTTATAATATTCTTTGGATCCTGATACCTGAAACAGAAATGGAAACATTCGCAACAATCTATGTAAGACATGCAAGTATGTACATTGTACATTTACATATTATTGACCAATGGCTAAAACTTTGGATTTAGGCTCTAGGGACCTCAAAACGTGTTTTGGCACTAAAAAGTGACCATCGAAAATTTTGACCTAATACATTACTTTTCTTTCTATGGGATAAGGAAAGTAAAAATGGAAATATTTGTAACAATTTATGCAAGTAGATATATTATATAAGGAAGTCTATTTTACTACAGAGAACAGAGGTTAAAATGAAAATCAATTGCGTAGGAATAATACGACATGTGTATTATGCGCTACAGACATACAATCAGTAGGTACCTATAGCTGTCTTATAGTAAATAGCTGTACAATAATAATAATAATAATAATAATAATAATAATAATAATAATAATACAGAAATTTACAGAGAGATGCGTTAGGTTATCAAATATACATCTAATTTTAATGGGCCCCAAAAAAAGTAGAAATAAAACTCGGACTGTAAAAAGGAAAGTAAAAGCATTGAAACTATTTCGAATGTTTAGATTTTAGTAAATCGTGCCAAAGTTCGAGTGCATTCAGTCATCAGAGCCCATAAACCACACAAAAGACAACCAAAATGTATAGCACAGTATTCGTATAAGCTTAAACCAACTTTTAGGGCTGTTTGCCCCTTACACCTAAGCTCCAGAGTGGGCTTTTTGTGTTCAATAGCCCAACATAAAACAAAGCAAGGCTTCACAGACCCACAAGGCGGTAAAATAATTGTTATCAATCTGTCAAGATTTAGAATTCCTTCAATTTCAATGGTAATTATTTCTATGAGAGGGTCTATTTTATTTCCAAAATTTGTTTCCACTAGCACTCATTCCTTATCTATGGAGGATAAATTTGTTTCCACTAGCACTCATTCCTTATCTATGGAGGATGATCCAGTATTCCACTCACAATACTATTTATACACTCCAGTTCAGAAAATTCGGGATGATTTGCATTTCCGTCTTTTTTACTCTGATAATAGCTTTTTCTGAATGTATTTTTTAAAATATTTTTTAAACATCGAAGTCCCGAGCACTTTGAGTGTCCAAAGGTGGAGCTAAGCACACCTATGAGATCTTTCGTTCCTACACCTACCTAAGCCTCTAGGTGGGCTCTTTGTGTGTAAAATCACAAAGGTGTAGTTTCAAACTCTGAGGTGTCACTGGTGTCAGTCATATTAGTCACATACGACTAAAAGTGACAGTCAAGTGTTGAAACTTTCATGGTATCAACTGAAAAATCATGGTGTCTTCAATATTCTTTTGTTTGGTCGCCAACATAAAACAAAGCAAGGCTTCACAGACCCACAAGGCGGTAAAATAATTGTTATCAATCTGTCAAGATTTAGAATTCCTTCAATTCCAATGGTAATTATTTCTATGAGGGGGTCTATTTTATTTCCAAAATTTGTTTCCACTAGCACTCATTCCTTATCTATGGAGGATGATCCAGTATTCCACTCACAATACTATTTATACACTCCAGTTCAGATAATTCGGGATGATTTGCATTTCCGTCGTTTTTTACTCTGATAATAGCTTTTTCTGAATGTATTTTTTAAACATCGAAGTCCCGAGCACTTTGAGTGTCCAAAGGTGGAGCTAAGCACACTTATGGGATCCTACACCTACCTAAGCCTCTAGGTGGGCTTTTTGTGTGTAAAATCACAAAGGTGTAGTTTCAAACTCTGAGGTGTCAGTCATATTAGTCACATACGACTAAAAGTGACAGTCAAGTGTTGAAAATTTCATGGTATAAACTGAAAAATCATGGTGTCTTCAATATTCTTTTGTTTGGTCGCCCAGTTGTCTCTAATTTCAATGGTAAAATTGTTGATATTGAAAAAGATCTAAAGTCAAACTGGTCTCAATTTTTTATGCACGAGTGTATTACGGACATAACAATGAATATATCAACGACACAAACAACGCATTTATAATAGTGCCGGAATTTAGTTCATTATCTAGATTCGTACAGGGTGGAGGAAAATCTCTCGAACATTTTTGGAAAACAAAACCTATAAACAAATGCATAGCACAGAAAGGGTGACTAAACAAAGAGAATGTGTTCAAATAAAGCAGTTGAAAAATTAAAAAGTTTCAATGTCACTGTATATTATGACTGGTTAGGTTTTTACTTTTTAGCGAAGGAAGTTTTAAGATGTGTTGTCGAGGCAGTGTGGATGGTTCAGTCAACATCGATCGATGTCGATCGACGGCCGGTCAACTATGTGTGGACACAGCTTTCCCCATCATTCGGTGACAAGCTACCCGCCTTCTCAGATAAACCTCATCCAGCCTGGACGGGGCCGGGCAAAGCCAGCAGTACGAGATTGCCCAGATGGTCAATTGGTCACCCATCCAGATACTAACCACACATCTCGTGCCTTAACTTCAGAGCATCCTGTAGGTATGCAGATTCGTATAAGCTTAACATAACTATTAGAGCTGTTTGCCTCTACACCTAAGTCTCACAGTGGGCTTTTTGCATCCTGTAGCTTAACCCAACTTTTAGGGCTGTTAGCCCCTACACATCAGAGCCTCAAAGTGGGCTTTTTGCATCCTGTTCCTGTAGCTTAACCCAACTTTTAGGGCTGATTGGCCCTAAGCCTCAGAGTGGGCTTTTCGCATCCTGTTCCTGTAGGTTAACCCAACCATTTTTTTTTTTTTTTTTAAATACAGCATTGGTTGCTCCAACATAGGATGTCTAGGGTATATCAAGCTGCTGGCAGTTCAAAGTGCACCCAGCCTTGTAAAAACAATTGTAAATGATGCAAACAAACTATAATATAAAAACAATGGGTAAAAATGATATAAATTACCTAGGCTGTCCTAGGCAAATTCCTAGTTACTTACATCAGCAACTTTACTTCCAGCAACAAGGACTGAAATATCACCACCAATTTTCTGGGCAGCAGTAATGGCACTCAAGGTACTGGCACTGAGTTTGCCATCAGCATGTTCACCAATTATGATGGTGCTCTCAAATCTGGCTGCAATCTGCAGATGAAAAAGCAAGAAACAGAATTAATGACACTTTAAAAAGACCTTTGTTGTGTTGCCTTGGGTCAATAGATTTAACTGTGTGAATTTGTAAACTTGAGTAGATTCAGAAAGCTTGGCACACCTATGGGACCTTTGATCCCTAAACTGGAGTAAGGTTAGACTTTAAGAGTATGAACACAGTTGTCATTTGCTGGAAAACAGTCAGCTCCCTTGGCGAGTCAGCTCCCATGGCGTAGTGGTCACTGCGCTCGCCTTGCACGTGGGAGCCCCGGGTTTGATTCCCGGCAGGGTCAATAAATTTGTATCATCCAAATGATTGATTCTGTGACTGGCTGTTGCGGGGCCCACTCAGCCTTGTGAGGAAAATGAGTAGCTATGACATATACAAATGCATAGCACAGAAAGGGTGAATATGTGAATAAACAAAGAGAATGAGAACAAAGAGAATACGAATCTACCTACAGAGCATCCTGTAGGTATGCAGATTCGTTTAAGCTTAACCTAACTATTAGAGCTGTTTGCCTCTACACCTAAGTCTCAGAGTGGGCTTTTTGCAACCTGTAGGTTAACCCAACTTTTAGGGCTGTTAGCCCCTACTTACACCTCAGAGCCTCAAAGTGGGCTTTTTGCATCCTGTTCCTGTAGCTTAACCCAACTTTTAGGGCTGTTTGGCCCTAAGCCTCAAAGTGGGCTTTTTGCATCCTGTTCCTGTAGCTTAACCCAACTTTTAGGGCTGTTTGGCCCTAAGCCTCAGAGTGGGCTTTTAGCATCCTGTTCCTGTAGCTTAACCCAACTTTTAGGGCTGTTTGGCCCTAAGTCTCAGAGTGGGCTTTTAGCATCCTGTTCCTGTAGGTTAACCCAACTTTTAGGGCTGTTTGGCCCTAAGTCTCAGAGTGGGCTTTTAGCATCCTGTTCCTATAGGTTAACCCAACTTTTAGGGCTGTTTGGCCCTAAGCCTCAGAGTGGGCTTTTCGCATCCTGTTCCTGTAGCTTAACCGAACTTTTAGGGCTGATTGGCCCTAAGCCTCAGAGTGGGCTTTTCGCATCCTGTTCCTGTAGCTTAACCCAACTTTTAGGGCTGTTTGGCCCTAAGCCTCAGAGTGGGCTTTTAGCATCCTGTATTAGGTAATCTAATTAAATTTATTTTGTGTCATCTATGTGATAATTTGGACCCCTGCCAAGGCCCAACGCGGAAGGCTGTTCTCCGTCTATAATAAAACCATTAACAAAGCACCACAGGTTTGGAAATTTATTTCTGAAGCGCGAACTGCTTGGAATTTTCAACGTTTTTTGGCAACACAAAAACGAGATGTACATGGTTTTTTCTTTATTTCATATTTAATTATGTATTTAGTTTTATAATTTTCGCACGTGAATAGTGACTGAGGTATGGTCCATTATTATGTAACGTTTTCGTCTTTGTGTTGGAGTTGGATTTTTTGTTTGGGTCATTATCATTTACACTCCAAGTTTCTGCAATATTACGCATGGTGTCGTGTATATCGGGGTCATAATGATTCTTCCAATTCTGCATTGCAGAAATTTTCAAACAAATAATTATATTAAAATTACAATCAAAGCGTCCATAATGTTCACCAAAAACTTACCTCAGCTGCATGGTTTTGTACAGGTATTTGAATGCTGAGGTGAGGCAGTAGTTTTCCTTGTCGTTGGCAAATGAAGCTCCCAAAAGTTCGAGAGCGTCTATTTTCTCTTCAATAGTGACGCCAGACTTATGCACCAGGAATTCCACGACTTCAGCTTGGGTCCTCTCGGCTGCCGACATGAGAGGGGTCATTCCTGGAAATCCAGGGAAGAAAAGAGACTCCGTGTTATCTGGCTGTTAAGTTAAAAGCCTTGTTTTTTCTTCGTTTTTTACGGGATTACAGGAAGAAAAGATTATTTTGCTATCTCTGTCTGTTGCGCTAAGGGCCCTGTTTTTTTCTCCACTTTTCAAGGGAAACGACATGAGAGGGGTCATTCCTGGAAATCCAGGGAAGAAAAGAGACTCCGTGTTATCTGGCTGTTAAGTTAAAAGCCTTGTTTTTTCTCCGTTTTTTACGGAATTACAGGAAGAAAAGATTATTTTGCTATCTCTGTCTGTTGCGCTAAGGGCCCCGTTTTTTTCTTCACTTTTCAAGGGAAAACACCATGGAGGTATAAGACACAGTGTGATATTGGATCGACAGCTCTCCTCTCCCTTCTGCATCCACAATAACTCGTAGGTATAGCCTCCTGGTTGGGGGGCCTTAGAAAATAGTTTGCACAATCCTCAGGACAGTTATTCAGAGCCACCCAAGACGAAAAGTGGAAATCATGATCGCCAACGTTCAGTAGGAGGTAGGACACAGCACTACAAGACGAAGATTAACCTAAAATTAAAACCCCCAATTTCTTCCAATAATTTTAAAATAATCGAAAGCTTACCGTTTACATTCTTCAAAATGAGGCCTCCGTTACTGAGCAGGTCTTTGACAATGAGCGTGTGTCCGTTTTCTCCGGCAAAGTGCATGGCAGTGGCACCGCAGTTTGCCCGCACATTGGGATCCGCCCCCTGACTCAGCAAATACGATACGATCTCCAGGTGACCTGTCAACATACGGGACGAAATCCTGTCGTATAAACCTTTTTACATGAACCTGTAGATTTTAACTACCAGACCAAGTGATCGGATTTCGTCACATCCTATCCTATACCTATATCATAACGTGGCGCTGCTATATACATAAACGATATACAAAATATAAGTAGGTATATTTAATTCGTATAATATATTGTCCTTGACTAGTTGAGTAATGTGACTTCCTTTGGACATGGCACTTTTTGTTTTTGCTGGTTAATCACAACATCAACACATTTTCAAGACACCAAAAACAGATTTGTGTAGGTAGAAAGAATCTATAAAGAAACAAAATAAGTGCTTACTCTTTCAGATATTAGCATGGTTCTAAAATATGTCCCATATTAAAAAAGGTATTTGTTATTAATATTGTATTTACCACCTAATCTTCCACTGTGTGTAGAAGGAGATATACATAAGTGTGAAAGCTCAACCTGTTGGGATTACATTCGGTAACTATGAATAACAACATACTCTCTTCAGAACTAATGTGTTTCTTGTATGATGAATGAGCAAATTGAACAATCAAATTTTTAATACTTTATGAGTAACACACCATCACTAATTCGGAACCATTCATACAAAATACCTGCTTTAGTTTCTTACCTATGGTACTTTGTGAATTTTATTAGCAATGTCCCAATTTAGTTTACTGTGTACCAAGTCAATCTGAATACAAAGAGTTTAAATTTAAACTCGCAATTCGTATACCCTATTTACTTTGAGGTCAAACATCCGAAAATTTAAAATTGAATTCAGAAATGTGTTTCTATGAGGAAATTTAATCAAAATATTTTTGGAGCTCTTGACCAAAGCGCCAAGACTTCTGCGATTTTTAGACGAATGGAAAGATAAAAATAGAAAACACGGAAGACGAAATTTCCGACTAGATAGGCTAGACCTACTTACAAATTCTTTCCTGGAAACTTCGATCTCTCCTAGTGCACAAAAAAAGCTAGTTATCAAGGGAGTAAGGGAGCTTTCAGAGAAAAAAAGAACTTTCAACTTTTTTTTAGTTAGAAGACAGGAAAGACACTTCAAAAAAACTTCGAAGTTACAACTAGAGTGTGAGAATAGCAACTGATAAGCGTAATGCACTGTTGCCAAATCACAATGAAGTCCGTAATATGTGCATTGTGCATAATAATTCATGATCAAATCGAGAGTCGAGACTTCTTCGATCTTCACCTTTTTCGTGTTCAGACTGTTCAGACAGGGCCGGCCTACTTTTTCTTCAGCCACTCAAACAGCCCTAGCTAGTAGCTAGGGTGATTGCTTTGGCCTGACAAATCTTGGTTTTGGCTACAAAATTTTTACAATTTGACGCCCTTCACCCATCACACTCATCCTTTGCTATTTCTTTAGCAAGGGAAATTTCAGCTGGTATTCTCCCTATAGTCCTCCAGTCTACCTAACTAATATACAGGCAAATCTTAACTTTCAGCATGCATGGTGCTCCCAGCACGGTCCACTTTTTCCTGCGCCCGCGGACTCCGCGGCGCGGAGGTTTGACGGGTTTCTCACATTTTTATAAACATGTCTACCTATCTGCCTATTCATGTACGTATCTACTTGGATATCTGAACCCTCAGCATATTTTTAAAATAAATTACAGAAGCAGAAGACAGAAGTCTGTTGTAAAATGATATTATGCACAAAACAGTGCATAATTTTCAATTGCTCTTATCATGCATAATTTTTGTTTTCGTTACACTTGGCAACTGCGTCCAATGATGTGAAGATAGTTCTTTATGATTTCCTTTCCTTGTTCTTTTTATCAAAGTTCTTTATCATCTGTAAAATTTTGTTTTGTGATAAGAAAAGTACCTAGCTCCCTAGAAAAATAGGAAGGCATTCACAACACCAGTGTAACAAGTGCTCAAAGTTCATATTCGAAGTTACCTAACATTTCCTCATTTGAACCTGTAGTTCCTTGATAGTTGCTGAGAGAAGAAGTATGCAAAATGTTTTCCCGAAGTAACAATCTTGTGAAATTGTGTGGCTCCTCTGGATTCAGACAGGTAAAAGATACTTTGATTTAGTCATTTAGGTATTATGTAAACTTCCCATTGTCTATCAGTCTATCTTTTTGTGTCAGTCTGTTTGTGCAAGTTAGGAGATAGAGCTGAATGTTAAAATGCCCAAGTACTGAAACAATTGCTATGTCCTAAAATTGTACTGACATTCGATAGATATTGTATTATGAAATTAATAGAAGGAGCCGTAGATCCCAACATAATGTTTTCCAGCAAATGTAATGTAATGTAAATGCAGTCTCTTTGTGTTATTATGTCACAACTTTGGTGCTCACTGCAGCATTGTAGGATTTTCCCAATATCTCAATAATCCTAAAATCCAATGTTTACCTACCATGCTGGCACCGGTTGCTATGTGCATTATATGTCATAGCTACTCATTTTCCTCACAAGGCTGAGTGGGCCCCGCAACAGCCAGTCACAGAATCAATCATTTGGATGATACAAATTTATTGACCCTGCCGGGAATCAAACCCGGGGCTCCCACGTGCAAGGCGAGCGCAGTGACCACTACGCCATGGGAGCTGACTCGCCAAGGGAGCTGACTGTTTTCCAGCAAATGACAACTGTGTTCATACTCTTAAAGTCTAACCTTACTCCAGTTTAGGGATCAAAGGTCCCATAGGTGTGCCAAGCTTTCTGAATCTACTCAAGTTTACAAATTCACACAGTTAAATCTATTGACCCAAGGCAACACAACAAAGGTCTTTTTAAAGTGTCATTAATTCTGTTTCTTGCTTTTTCATCTGCAGATTGCAGCCAGATTTGAGAGCACCATCATAATTGGTGAACATGCTGATGGCAAACTCAGTGCCAGTACCTTGAGTGCCATTACTGCTGCCCAGAAAATTGGTGGTGATATTTCAGTCCTTGTTGCTGGAAGTAAAGTTGCTGATGTAAGTAACTAGGAATTTGCCTAGGACAGCCTAGGTTATTTTTTTTATCATTTTTACCCATTGTTTTTATATTATAGTTTGTTTGCATCATTTACAATTGTTTTTACAAGGCTGGGTGCCCTTTGAACTGCCAGCAGCTTGATACACCCCAGACATCCCATGGTGGAGCAACCAATGCTGTATGAAAAAAAAAAAAAAAAAATCTTGTGATTCACCTGTTAAATAATAATCATACTAATAATCTTCCCAACTTCTCACCACTTCCAGGTTGCTCAGCAAGTCTCCAAGATAAGTGGAGTGACCAAAGTACTTACCGTAGAAAATGATGCCCTCAAACCTACATCAACATATTATTCAAAAAATTTACTTGTAAAAAAAAAAAAAAAAAAAAAAATGATATGGCTGAAACAATACTGTTGCTCCTCTCTTATAAACAACTTGGTTGTCCTCACAAGGCTGAATATTACCTGAAATCTTGGGACAAAGAAAAAGAAACCTGAGGGTTGAACCAATCTACTAGAGACATACCCTCCAATGGTCAATAAAGGATTCCAGGCATTTGAATTCCTGTTGAAGTGAACCTACAGTAGAGTTATTTTTACCTACTTTTTAGAAGTCAGTAAGAAATTATGTACAAATAATGTTATCATATTTTAGTACAATTAATAATGTTATCATATTTTATATAATGCCTAGGTAATGCCATTCTGACCTTGAAAAGCAAAGACCCAGTGAAAGTGGTGACTGTGAGAGGCACTAGTTTTCCTCCGGCAGCAGAAGGTGGCTCAGCCAGTGTTGAAGCTCTAGCCAATGCCTCAGTGGAAGCAAACAAGCTGTCCGAGTGGGTAGGACAGGAACTGAGCAAGAGTGACAGGCCTGACTTGGGTTCTGCCAAGATTGTTGTGTCTGGAGGTAAGTGGATTTTGGCTTTTAGTAACAAATAATCAAGTAAATTAATTTAAAAAGCTCTTTGTATAATCTCTAGGAGTTTAGATTCTTGGAGTTTAGATAAGTATTTCATTTGTTCATTTTAAATTGTCATCAAATAATTCTTGAGGCAGGTACTAGTAGAGAAGTCTATAAAGCGTTTTACTTTATTACCTATGTAAGTGACAGCAGTAACAGCAGTTAAATCTGCTGATCTTGCTGATCGATCTCCTAGCAGAGACTCGGTCAGCACGGTAGTCTTTTTCCTACCATTGCATGTTTGATCACTGACAAATGACCTGCACCTAGGAGAGGACAATCAATATGATGATATACAGAAAGTTAATAATTCAAAAAGTACATTCAACATTACAGTTTAGTGGCTTACTTATAACTCTTAGGTACCTATAAGTGCTTGATAGTGGGTTTGATTTTCATGTTTATCCTGAACAGATCCTTTGTTTTCAGAATTCTCTCTTTGATTTTAGGGTGTTAGGACCTCCATTAATACAGTTCCCTCCAAGGAGACTAGGCTGGCAGTACCTACCTGTTTAATTCTGGAATTAAGATAAGAACGTTATCTCGCGTGAACACTGTTCTGCTTTGATTTTGCCGGTTGTTACAGACTGAACTTGAAAGAATAATGAAAAAAAAAAAACACCACTAGGTCCCAAAAACCAAAAAAAAAAAAAAAAAAAAAAAAAAAATACCTAGTATACCTATATATTCGGGTATCTTAATACAGTTTTTACTTAAAGATCTACAATTTTTACAATAATTTAATAACAACAAGGAACATTTACAAAATAACAGAGCAAAATACAAGGAGGTAAAATCGAACGTAAAAACAACACCTATACTTTCTAAAACCCCGTGGAAAGTTAAGACTTCTGTGACCTGTTCCAAGAACAACTCTCAAGAACGGAAGAAGAAAAGTTCCGCCTTGGCCGGGATTCGAACCCATCACCTCGGGGTGGAGAGGTAGAGGGCACTTGGCTACAGAGGTGAGCAATTTTTAGGGTTCATCATTCAAGTGTTTTCTTCAAGCAAGTCTACATACAGGCCTATCGCCGTATGCAGGGTTATGCCCTTCGAGCATAAGGGCTTCAATTGAATTGTGGGATAACACAATGGCAAGCCCTATTACTCTCCAATTGTCGTTTGCAGAGGATACGGACAAATGGGTTAATGTCATGGCTGGTAATGGTAACTTTTCTACAAGGTACTCATGGGTTAATGTCGCCCAGTATAGGCAAAAGACGCCTTGCACGCGGGAGACCCGGGTTCGATTCCCGGCGGGGTCAAGAAATTTGTATCATCCAAATGATTGATTCCTTGACTGGCTGTTGCGGGGCCCACTCAGCCTCGTGAGGAAAATGAGCAGCTATGACATATAAATGCGCATAGCGACCGGTGCCAGCATGATTGCGGGGCCCACTCAGCCTCGTGAGGAAAATGAGCAGC
Source organism: Diaphorina citri (assembly GCF_000475195.1). NCBI lineage: Eukaryota > Metazoa > Arthropoda > Insecta > Hemiptera > Psyllidae > Diaphorina > Diaphorina citri. The sequence continues at coordinate 17,217 of NW_007378077.1, read as the reverse complement.
TATGACATATAAATGCGCATAGCGACCGGTGCCAGCATGATAGGTAAACATTGGATTTTAGGATTATTGAGACATTGGGAAAATCCTACAATGCTGCAGTGAGTACCAAAGTTGTGACATAATAACACAAAGAAACTGCATTTACATTTACTAAAGATAGGACACAGAAGGGGCAACATTCAATTCTTACTCCTCAGTCCTCGTGAATGGGGTTGGTCTGCGCGTAGATCCTCAGGGCCCGCAGAAACATTGCCTGTAGCGAGATACGAACCATGAGTCTCTCGTCGTCACGGACAGGTGAATACTATAACGAGTTGAAACACAGGTCGCGGTTCCGTTGCGCGTTACTCTTGTGAGTTCGTGTGGCGCCCACTGGGGGAAGAGAAGATGGCGTTAATTTGGCATCAATGGAAAGAATTTTAATAGAAGATTGTGTCAATTTGGCATCAAATGCATCAATACAATACGACGCGAACCACATGCACTAAACAAAGTTAAAGCTCCTAATAAGGCGCATTTTTTTCTTCTTCTTTTTTAACTTTTTAAGGTCGGGTCAAGTGCCGAGGAGGGAAAGAGGGAGAGAGAAAGTGTTAAGAGTTTCAAGATTCTCATAGCAGATCATTATGAGAGTCTTGAAGTGTAAAATCTGCTCATGTTTGTAACCATTATTCTACACAAAATGCCACTCTGAGGCTTAGGTGTAGGGGCAAAATTCTTTATCTCTCTCTTCTATCTCCTCATCTTCTTCTTTCCCCCTTTTTACTATCCCTTCTTTGGTTGGGTGGAAGAGCTCACTGTGTGAGAAACCTGTCATAAAGCCTAAACAACAGTGCAAACTAACCTGTACCATGTAGTTCAATAAAGCTCTCCAGATCATGAGGTACCAGCCCCTTGTATGTAATGTTGTTCTGGGTGATGACTTTGGCCGCCAGACATTTCAGATTGATTTTGGTCAGGGTCCTCAGGATCAAATCTGCCACACCTGACAAATAAAAAAAAAAAATAAAAGGGCGCGGTTAGTCCAGTGGTAACGTCCTTAACATGTAGAAGGTTCGGGGTTTCGAGGCCCAAAATCGACAAAAAAAATTGCACTCCTACTTTGATGGCAAATGTTTCAACGGGTTACTATAAAATTGTTTTTCTTTGGAAACGAAAACGATTCTGATGGCTTTAGGCTGACATTTGGTTTTGGCTCCAAAAAAAATTACGAGTGGATGTGGAAACCCTTCGCAATCAATCTTTGCTTTTTTTTCTTTTAGCAAGGGGTGTTTCAGGCTGGTATCCTCCTGTTTGAAGTCCCTTGGCCAGACTAAGCTGGTCTTTTCCCTGTTAAAAGTTCCCCTGCCAGACTGTTTTAATTGTGCGGCCCGCTGCGAGCCACAAGGGTATAATATTAAATAATAAATTAATAATATTTCACAAGGAGACTTTTTTTTTTTATTACTTTAATCTTTGAATCTGAAGTTAAAAAGAAAGTACTTCTTGGTAAACGTATCTATCTAATAAAATAATATCTACTTTACCTACTTACTAAAAAATTGGATTAAAATCACTAGCATGCTGGATCTAGTTCAGACGTACAAGATTTGGAGACTCCCACACACAGTATTCTTTTTAAAAAACAAATGAATCCCATGATTTTTTTTTACAACAATTTTTTTACTGGGGGGGGGGGTGAATACCTGCGGCCCGCCAATGTTCAACAAATATCAAAAATGGCCCTCTACACATTTTGGAGTTTGACCTGCCTGTCTTAGAGGAACGCCTCCTTTCCTGTCTGTCTCTGGACCCTCGCCGCTATTTCAGCCCATTTTGGAGAGCAATTCTTTTATTGCTCCTACCGACTGGGAAAATGCTGCTCAACGATGACACAAAGTAGTAGGGTAGGACAGAAAGGAACGCCAACTAAAAAGGAGACGAGAGAGAGAGAGAGAGGAGAGAGAGAGAGAGAGAGAGAGAGAGAGAGAGAGAGAGAGAGAGAGAGAGAGAGAGAGAGAGAATAACACGCCGAGAGGAAAAGATTTGAGTTTATCCAATTCGGGTTTGAGAATCTTTTTTTTCCTGTCAGAGAACAGCACCTGTAAAAAGAACAAAGGAGTGCTTTTAACTTTTTTATTTGTCCACTCTTTGTAGTGGTGGTGGAAAGATGTATTAATTTTTGATTTTTGTACAAACAAAAAGCAAAAACAAAAAACAAAAAAAAAAAAAAAAAAAAAAAAGTTTAAGTGTCAAATACTACCACTATCCATACATGAAGTATCAGAGATAAACACTGTAAAGTTTGGGTAGATGGAT
>NW_007378077.1:11353-14767 GCF_000475195.1 Diaphorina citri | reverse complement strand
TTTAAATTCAAATTTGTGGTCCCGGCCATAAAAGGTTTTCTCAGTTGACGTCATGATATATCGATCAATGTCCGCCCTCAGGGTGATAAATGATTTTTTTTTTTTTAAATTATTATTATTTTTAAGGGGGGGTTGTAACTCTATGAAGGTTTTTTAGTAACGCTAACACGGGTTTTACCCTCCATTCGATGACAAGCTTCCGGCCTACTCACATTAACCTCACTCAGCCTGAGTGGGGCCGAGAAAAGCCAGATGGTCACCCATCCGGATACCAACCACTGGTAACGTTTCTTAACTTGAATACTCACTTGCAGACATCATTGGTATGGAACGTATCGACCGGAGTTTCATAGTTGACGCACAGATGCAGGAGGCTCTGGTTTTGTCGCGATGCTACGCTCAGCTTGTTGAGGGAGAACACCAGCTTGTAGATCCGGTACTCTTCTTCCTCGCTGATGTTCTTGATGACCTTGGTCAGGATGACAAGCAGGTACAGGGACGTCACCAGGTTATCCTCCATTTCTTCCTGGAAAACCAATCAGATCGCGTCAACTTTTAGCTAAATCCTATTATGCCTACAGCAATGCCAAGTTGAAATTGAGAGAAAGTTGTGATTATTATTATTAAACCATTAGATCAAACTTTATTTACAAAATAAATATGTAGAAATGGTAACAAAATTTATAGGCACAAAATAAAGTTTGATCAAGTGTGGGGTTAATGCCTGTGGCATTCTCTGCCACCCCACAGCAGCCAAGTTGAAGGCATTGAGATTCAACATTTTCAGCACACTTTCTTTGAAGAGGTTTGATAGAGGGAACAATAACTGCTAAGGTCTTATCGTCCCGAAATCGAAGAGAGAAGGAAGACAGGATAGGAGAAAGCCAGCCCTTCCGAGAACGAACATTATTTGTTCACGATAAAATCCGCCCCAGGCGGGAGTCAAACCCGCGGCCTAGCGCTTACGAGGCAGACGCGCTACCAACCAAGCTAACAAGGCTGGCTTTCTCATTGTGAAAAACAATGCCAAGTTGAAATTGAGAGGAGGTTGAAGGAATTGAGATTTACCATTTTCAGCAGACGAAGCTGGAAATTCAGACTTGGCCTTAATTTTCTGATCTCACCACTTTTATAGGCCGACATTTTTGGATAGGAACTTGGCCTTTTTTTTTACATTTGAGTTTTTGTGGAGGTTTGCTTACCTTTAATAAGGACACATCATCCTTGGGTCTTGGATTGGCAATCCGCTCCTTGTTCCTCTGTAGTTCTAGGACAGCTGCTGCCACCACTTTCTCCACCAGGGTAAAGTGAAGCTCCAGTTTTAGGTTGATCATTTGAGAGAACACCTGAAGATAAGATGAGATATTAGATTAACAATTAATACAATAAATTTATAATTTTTAACCGTAAAATACGAGGGTACCCAAGGATTTCTATCACCAAATGGATGTTGAACACAAAAACACATTATTCGTCCATTTACACACTATCAATGTTTTTCATTGAACCATTAACCAAACTCCTTCGATTTTGCCTACATTATATGGGTTCCAGTCGATATCAAACAATATCGGTCGAGCTATGTTCCCCCCCAAGAGGTTTGATATAGTGGGAACTGTACTGAGCTCTTATCGTCCTGAAATCGCAGAGAGAAGGAGGACAGGATAGGAGAATGCCAGCCGTTCAGAGAACGAAACTCATCTGTTTAAGATAAAGTTCACCCCGGGCGAGAATTGAGCCCTGGCGAGATGCACCTTAACAGTCGGGACTTTCTAGATTTCTCACCTGAGCAAACCTAAGCAGATCTTTGGCGACGGATGAGTTGTTCAGCTGTACAAGGTTGAGGGCATGCAGCCACAGGTCAATACATCGGGTGAACCTAATCTGATCAGCAAACACCGCACCTCGGAATATTAACGAGTGAGGTACTTCGGGACTATTGGGGCCCAGGATTCTTTCCCTGCAGAAAAACACTCACCACAATCACCAGTTCTGCAAAGCCGGAACACATTTGTCCCTCCCGCACACCCGAGTTAGGATCGGACTAAATAACCTTAAAATGGAGTTAAAAAAAAATAACAGATAATAATATTAATAATAATAATATAATAATTAATATAATAATAATAATAATAATAAAATAATAATAATTAATAATAATAATAATAATATATAATAATATATTAATAATAATAATAATAAAAAGTTGACAGTTGTGTTGTTATTTTTGTATAACTGACAGGCCCTAGTTATTTTAGACCGGTTCTAAGTTGGGTCTTAGGAGTCCGGTCCAAAGGAAGAACGAGATCATCTACCAGAAGGAGTCCTAAACCCCCGTGAAGGCCGTGTCTCGTTATAGGACTTAGAACACTTCACTATACAGCGGGAGGTTAAAGAACTGTAAAGAGTTGGGTCCAGAAATCCCTAACCATGGCTCACGAGGTTACTACTGTCCCTGCTATTAGCAAAAATTCTAAGGTGTAAAATGACTGAAGTACCGTTCTCAAGCTATGAACTCAAAGAAAGAAGTCGAAGAAACCCCTTTACTCTAACGTAGTGTACCTTTGTCTCCTGTAGATAGTCATATGTGTAAAGAATAGAAAATGTAAGAAATGATGTTTACAGAACCAAATAAACGTCCTTGACAAGCTAGACATACATAAACACTAGTAATCTAACTAACCACTAAAGGCAGTAACCAATGCTGACCAAATCCAAGCACAAGTATGGTAGAGCGAACTACATAGTCCCTAAAATATAAAGAATGTTTCTGTTGTTTACTTGTATCCGTGTATAGAATAATACAGAGTTCTACATAAGCACAAAACGGTAAACTCTTGTTCGACTTATCTTACACTTAGCTGCAAAGCCCAAAAAGGAACCGTATATGCCGTAGCTAGTAGAACACTACGCTTCCTACAATTCTTCTCCAACATACCGAAGAGGGGTACTACTCTTGTGCATTTTCTTCGTTAACATATACGCGTACTAGATATGTATTACCACATAAGGTACGTTTTCTAGCTTTAAAGCTTTTTTAAAGTCTTAAATTAAAAGTCCTTCGAGCACTAAAGCACACGTGTCAATAATAATAATAATATATAATAATAATATATAATATAATAATAATTATAATTAATAATAATAAATAATATAATAAAAAAAGTTGGTTTATGAGTCTAGTACACGGGATTAGTGGTTTCATATCTTTTCATAGAATGTTACACTTATCGGTTACCTTTTCCGTCTTAAAACTTAAACTGTTTATTATAGCTTTATACCTTAAACTCCTCAATGAATAAGGGGTATGAAAACCCACTAAATCCGTGACAAGTAAATGTTAGTACCTGTCGGTAATATATTAATTCATGAATCTCCCTTAATTACCTTAATTAAGATTAAACCCTTAGCCCA
>NW_007378077.1:8502-11304 GCF_000475195.1 Diaphorina citri | reverse complement strand
TCTGTCGATATCCATGACTAACATACAGACATCGCGTATTATGTGTACACCATAATAAGGATGCGTTAACTAAAAGTAAAATTGGAAACATCATTTTATTACTGAAGAATCAGTATTTACAACTAAATGAACGTATTTACAAATGTTTATAAAGGTAAAAATGAAAGGAATAGAGTATGGATCCTTTCTTTGATTTACTTAATCCAGTTTTAAAAGCTAACCAGTGAAAAATCGCGGTTTTTTGTGTGCAAAACTCCAGGATCTCGGATTTAGGTTTCAAAATCGTAACCAGTTAATTATACATTTACGATGTTTTATGTATGACGTACAGATGTATCTAAACAACGCTTACCAAGTAGAGACAAAGTCCCACAGTCCTAGGTTTCTTAATATAATTCCTTCGGAGTGTGCCTTGGGTATTGGGCGCAATAGTCTTACCTTTCTTTGTGTTGGAGACCTCCTTGACCTTCGGTAGCTTTGGTGGGAGGTTACGAGACGTATACCTCCCAGAACGGTAATTCGCATTCTCCTGAATAATACCGATATCAAAAGTTAGTTGTAAAACGTAGGAAACATAATACAAGGACTTGGGCCTGAAAGAAAGATAGAACAGGAAACGAAGGGAGAGAAGGAAGAGTATATGACTAGTTCAAAGGCGTATAGGACAAAAGAAGAGTGTCACGACAAGGAGTGGATGTTGCGGTAGATTATGTCACGTTTACTTGAACTGTAAAGTGACAAAGCTGTTTCTCTACAGCATCAAATGTCTTCTTCTCTTGAAGGTAACAATGTGTGGTTGATAGTATTAATTAACCGACGAGAGAAGAAGGATTACGAAAAAGAGGAGATCCATGTATTTGCATCCGAGTGGACCTGTAACTTAAAAAAACGTCTTACACTTCACACAAGAGTTCCCCGTGGAGTGGAGGGAGCAGGAGGAGAGCGTCTCTCTAGTAGAGCCCCTTATAGATGCACTAATATAGTAATTGCCAAGAAAGGCCCAGGCACTTATACGGTTAGTAATTTTATAATAATAGCTATACAATAACAATACAGAAATTTACAGAGAGATGTGTTAGGTTATCAAATATACATTTAATTTTAATGGCCCCAAAAAAAGTAGAAATAAAACTCGGACTCTAAAAAGCATTGAAACTATTTCGAATATTTAGTAAATCGTGCCAAAGTTCGAGTGCATTCAGTCATCAGAGCCCATAAACCACACAAAAGACAACCAAAATGTATAGCACAGTATTCGTATAAGCTTAAACCAACTTTTAGGGCTGTTTGCCCCTACACCTAAGCCCCAGAGTGGGCTTTTTGTGTTCAATAGTCCAACATAAAACAAAGCAAGGCTTCACAGACCCACAAGGCGGTAAAATAATTGTTATCAATCTGTCAAGATTTAGAATTCCTTCAATTCCAATGGTAATTATTTCTATGAGGGGGTCTATTTTATTTCCAAAATTTGTTTCCACTAGCACTCATTCCTTATCTATGGAGGATGATCCAGTATTCCACTCACAATACTATTTATACACTCCAGTTCAGATAATTCGGGATGATTTGCATTTCCGTCGTTTTTTACTCTGATAATAGCTTTTTCTGAATGTATTTTTTAAACATCGAAGTCCCGAGCACTTTGAGTGTCCAAAGGTGGAGCTAAGCACACTTATGGGATCCTACACCTACCTAAGCCTCTAGGTGGGCTTTTTGTGTGTAAAATCACAAAGGTGTAGTTTCAAACTCTGAGGTGTCAGTCATATTAGTCACATACGACTAAAAGTGACAGTCAAGTGTTGAAAATTTCATGGTATAAACTGAAAAATCATGGTGTCTTCAATATTCTTTTGTTTGGTCGCCCAGTTGTCTCTAATTTCAATGGTAAAATTGTTGATATTGAAAAAGATCTAAAGTCAAACTGGTCTCAATTTTTTATGCACGAGTGTATTACGGACATAACAATGAATATATCAACGACACAAACAACGCATTTATAATAGTGCCGGAATTTAGTTCATTATCTAGATTCGTACAGGGTGGAGGAAAATCTCTAGAACATTTTTGGAACAAAACCTATAAACAAATGCATAGCACAGAAAGGGTGAATATGTGAATAAACAAAGAGAATGAGAACAAAGAGAATACGAATCTACCTACAGAGCATCCTGTAGGTATGCAGATTCGTTTAAGCTTAACCTAACTATTAGAGCTGTTTGCCTCTACACCTAAGTCTCAGAGTGGGCTTTTTGCAACCTGTAGGTTAACCCAACTTTTAGGGCTGTTAGCCCCTACTTACACCGAAATCCTGTCGTAAAAACCTTTTTACATGAACCTGTAGATTTTAACTACCAGACCAAGTGATCGGATTTCGTCACATCCTATCCTATCCTATACCTATATCATAACGTGGCGCTGCTATATACATAAACGATATACAAAATATAGGTAAGTAGGTATATTTAATTCGTATATTATACCTAACATGTTTGTGTATATTATAAGCTGTCTATATTTGTATAATTATAACCTGTGTATATTTCAACATATCCTGTACCTATGCGTGGTGCCACCAGGGAAAGACCCCCCAATGTGCAGCCCGATGATAATGAATGAGTATGCACACTATCATACACAATACACACGACTGACCTTTCCTAGAATGTAACACGTCTATCAAGCACCACCATTATCACGACTCAAGCCACTGATAAAGTCTAGAGTAGATTTTCAATTAAAAAAAAAAAAAAACCGCTCATTATTCCGATTTACAAATAAATGGGTACTAATTTATTAAATCAA